>NC_088702.1:23776767-23877595 GCF_028017835.1 Emys orbicularis | reverse complement strand
GCCTCTCTCCCAAGGCTCCAGCCCCCCCACTACGATCCCTGCAACTGCTCCAGATTCCCCCAGAGCAAACCCCGCGGCAGAGGCACAGCCTCCTACCACACAGGGTGGGACAGAACCCAGGAGTCCTGGCTCCCAGCCCCCTGCTCTAACCACTACACCCCACTCCCCTCCCAGAGCCAGGGAGAGATCCCAGGAGTCCTGGCTTCAGCCCCCTGCTCTAACCACCACACCCGACTCCCCTCCCAGAGCCAGGGAGAGAACCCAGGAGTCCTGGCTCCCAGCCCCCTGCTCTAACCACTACACCCCCCTCCCCTCCCAGAGCCGGGGAGAGAACCCAGGAGTCCTGGCTCGCAGCCCCCTGCTCTAACCACTAGCTCCCACTCCCCTCCCAGAGCCAGAGAGAGAACCCAGGAGTCCTGGCTCCCAACCCCTCTCCACACACCAACCAGGGACCATGGGTTCCTGACGTCAGGCCCTGGGCTGGGCGAGTGTTATTCTCCGGGGAGGGGGCAGAGCACAGGGGCAAGGGAGGATGGGACGGGGGCAAAGGGCCCTTGGGCAGGGGTTGGAGAAAAGGGTGAGATTGTGAGACAGGCAGGGCTGGCAGAGCAGACGGGAGGGGCAAGAACAGAGGGGGTGGGGTGAGGGAGAGTGGGGGGAGGAAGAGAAGGGGGCAGGGCAGACAGTTGGGACGGGGGGGAGGGACAGGGGAAGCCAGGAGAGGGGACTCTGGGTCCCAGAGAAGATGAGGAAGGTGGCGAAGGAAGGAGGGGATGAGGGAGCCCCGTCACCCCCCCGCGCCCACCTTTCCCACCCCAACATAAGCCAGAGCAGGGGAGGGGCGAGAGACAGACGGACAGAACCACAGAGTACCCGGCACTCACTCCCGCGCTCAGCCCTGCCCCCGGTGAGGAGAAGAGAAGCTCAAATCCCCCCATTTCTGTTCTCGTCACCATCATCCTCCCGCTTTGGATGTGGAGGGGTTGGAGAGGGGCCGGGGCCGGCGCGCAGCGAGTTTCTGGGATTTTTAAAGTATTTTTGTTGATTTTTTTTATTATTTTTTTTTTAGCATTTTTGTCATTATTTTTCTGCATCCTTACTACGATTCTTTCCCTGTCTCTTCGGAAAAGGGAGCAGGGCTGCGTGTGGTGAACGGAACATCTTTGGTTTTTACTTCTCCTAACTTCTACCCTGACGAAGCAATTCCCATTTCCTCAGGTGCCCGCGTTTGGCCTCGTCTGGTCGCAAATAACCTTTGGGTTCAAGCTGCGTTTAGGACGTTGAGGTTTTTTCTTTAGTCAAAGCTGAGCGGAAGGTCTGCCCGGGAGGTAAGGGGTTAAATCTACACCAAGATTTGAAAAGCAATTTGGGTCCTGGCCTCATTCACACAGCACCAGCTCTGCACCACAAGCCGCGCTGCTCTCACCACTGGGACATTTTTGAAAGCACCTAAATCTCCTAGGAACCTAAACCTGTCGCAACTCCCGTGCTAGGTCAATTCAAGAGCGACTAAGATCCACTCCAGAGCAAACCCGGTTCCCAACAAGGGAATTACTCCAAGTGAAGGACATTGATTTAGAAACTCATGTAGGCATTTCCAGAGTGAATTCCACTAAACTGAATTCAGTCCACTTTAATTCTGAATAGCAGCATCCACACAAGAATTTTAACTAATCCGCTTTAAATTCACACCTTTAGTTAATTCGGATTAATTTGCCTGGATGTCCCCATGTAGACAAGCTAAATCCATATAAATGTGAGGGGTTTGCATTGTTCTACTAAAGCCAGTTAAATGCACTCTTTCAACTGTCTACAAAACCTGCTGCATGGGAAATGCACTGATTTACCAAAATAGGTTTCTAAAGCAATCTAGTTAAATGAGTATACCTCTCTTCTTTGGAGTTAAACCTGCCTGAAACAGGTTCATCTTAAATCAGTACCAAACCAGCAGAATTCAATACCAAACCAGCTGAATTCAGTACCAAACCAGGTGAATTCAGTACCAAACTGGGTGAATTCAGTATCAAACCAGCTGAATTCAGTACTAAACCAGATGAATTCAATACCAATCCAGCTGAATTCAGTACCAAACCGGGTGAATTCAGTACCAAACTGGCTTAATTCAGTACCAATCCAGCTGAATTCAGTACCAAACCGGGTGAATTCAGTAACAAACCATCTGAATTCAGTACCAAACTGGGTGAATTCAGTACCAAACCGAGCAAACTCAGTACCAAACTGGGCGAATTCAGTACTAAACCAGGTGAATTCAGTACCAAACCCGGTGAATTCAGTATTAAACCGGGTGAATTCAGTACCAAACTGGCTGAATTCAGCACCAAAATGGCTGAATTCATTACCAGACCAGGTGAATTCAGTACCAAACTGGGCAAATTCAGTACCAAACTAGCTGAACTCAGTACCAAACCCAGTGAATTCAGTACTAAACCGGGTGAATTTAGTACCAAAACGGGTGACTTCAGTACCAAACCAGCTGAACTCAGTGCCAAACAAGGCAAATTCAGTGCCAAACCGGGCAAATTCAGTACCAAACCAGCTGAACTCAGTGCCAAACCGGGCGAATTCAGTGCCAAACCGGGTGAATTCAGTGCCAAACCGGGCTAATTCAGTGCCAAACCATCTGAACTCAGTGCCAAACCGGGCAAATTCAGTGCCAAACCAGGTGAATTCAGTACCAAACCGGGCAAATTCAGTGCCAAACCGGACAAATTCAGTGACATATCAACCCCAAGGCCTTATCCCCAGGGGGAAAAATTTTCACTGCAACTTCAGTGTTTTCAGCATTAACGTCTCGGCACTCCCACACAACGGAGCTCTTTCTGCTCCTCCAGTGACACGCCAGCTACTTCGGAAGCCAGCCAAGGCTGAACTTGTCTACATGGGGAATCTGACCCAAACAGCTACGGCACTGCAGCTCCCCATGTGGAGTCTCTGATTCAGGTTTAACTGAAGCCACTTTCAAAGGGATACAGCTGCCCCTGGAAAGAGGGACATTTACCCAAGTCTGCACACACGGAGCTAATCTGGAATAGCATGAGCGCCTCCCATTCACACCCTACTTTAGTCCAGACTAGGTCCCCTACCACACGCCTGCCATAGGTGCAAGTTGTTTAAAAGCGATTTGGTTCGAACCGGGCACTGTCCTGAGTGGCTACACGGAAATGGGCTTAAATCCATGTTACGTCAGAGTTTCTGGGTTAAGATAAATGGAGCTGAAAATTGATCTAAGAGAGTTTGACTAGGAGGTTGTCTACATGGGGACCCTCAATGTTAATCTGAATGAATTTTTAAAGGGGATCAGTTAAAGTCCATTAAAGCCCTTGTGCGACGCTCTCATTCCAAATATAAGTGGGCTTCATTTGGTTTAGTTTCATTCACTTCTAAAATTAATGCACTTTACATGCTTAATTCACTTCCAAAACTAATCCATTTTAAAGGCTTAATTTTCTTCCCAAATTAATGCACTTCAGCTAATCCATTTTACATTCACATCTTTTGTTAATTCAGATTAACTTTCCTGAGTATCCCCATGTAGACAGACCCTAATTTTCTTTGAACCTCCCTAGTTTTGGCTAACCCGGGGCAATCTGTGTGAGGACTAATCCTTGGTGTAAATGGAAATAAAGCTCGTGTCTCTTTCTTTCTCTGGCTCGGGTCCTGGCCCTGACCAGACAAAGACTCGACTCGCACGGGACTCACGTTTGTGTGCGTTAAGCTAAGTCAGGCCTTGGCACTTGCAGGGGGTGGGGCCCGAGCCCCTGGTGAGACGGAGGCCCCCCAGGCAGCCCTTAGAACATCACTGAGGCCAACGGCGCCTTGGCATTTTTGTCTAAAAACAAGCAGTCGAGGAGGGAGGTTATTTCTCAGGAACCTTTTAAATTGCCATTGATTGCGGGGGGTTGGGTGGGAGGAAGTGCCACCCCCCCCCCCCGCCGGGCAGAAAAGCCCCCCGCACCGTGCAGCTACAGGGGGAGAAATTGGGGGGGGGGTAACACCCTCCGTGACACACCCCCCCACCAACATCCAGGAGGCTGCTCTGGTATAAGACTTTGGTATCTCTTCTTCTGCCCCGATGTGAAAAAGGAAGTCCCACCCTGTAGAGAACAGGAAGTCCAACCCCTCAGAGAACAGCAAGTCCCGCCCTGATGCAAAGAGGAAGTCCCACCCTGCAGAGTACAGGAAATCCCACTCCTCAGAGAACAGGAAGTCCTGCCTGACACAAAGAGGAAGTCCTGCCCTATGAAGAACAGGAAGTCCTGCCCTGATGCAAAGAAGTGCTACCCTGTATGGAAAAGGAAGTCCTGCCCTGCTGTCAGTATTCTCTGCTACGGTGAATGGGACGTCCTTGCCCTTGTGGAACAGGAAGCCCTAGCATGCAAAGAAATCTCAGTTTCTGTGCCAAGGAGGAAGTCCCACCCTGCCACCTCTGCTTTGCTCTTACCCTCTCCCACCTGGTTCTCAATCACGTTGCCCAGAGGCACCTTCGCCCCGCCCCAGGGACTCCTTTCCCCAAACACAACGAACGCTGGTGGCTGCCACGCTCACACAAGCCATTTTCTCCAGCACCCCCTTTGGACGCAAGCCCCTTGGACAACCACCTCCACGGTCCAGCCCCACATCCAGGGTGAACCGGAGAGTGCAGGTTTACAACCATGAGAACTAAAGCTAGAACAATCCGCACAGCAGGCTGGGAGCGCTAGGCCAGCCAGGAGAACTCTTTGTTACCTACATCCAGGAGGACTTGGAGCAGCTTGGGAAAACTCCGAGGCCTCGTTGTTACCTGGAGGGCAACCTGGAATGGCAAGAGTCACCTAGAACCACCCAGCATTTCTTGGAACATTTGATGTGACTCAGGGGTTCTGTTAGTACTTGGAGACTCAAGCGTAACCTAGAATGATGAGTCACCTAGAATGCCCAAACTGAGACACAATACTAAGCTTGACCTGAAGAGCTCAGAACTGCTTAAGAATAGAGAGTAATCTAGAACACCAAGCATCACCTAGAACATTCAGCACATAGCCAAGAACAGCTCGATATCTTAGAGCCCTACTTAAAGAATCAAGTGTCATCTAGAACACCCCCAATGGTTTTGAACATCTGGAGTAACATATACCTTGCAGTTCTGCTTGGAGAACTCAGGTCCTAGCTGGAATATCAAGTGTCACCTAGAATGCCCAACACGACCCAGAACAGCTGGAGTGATCTAGAGTCTCTAATAAAACACAGAAAACGTATGAGTAATTTGGAACACCAAGAGTCACCTAGAACATCCAGTGCATGGCCCAGAACAGCTAGCATGACCTGGAGATTTCAGAGTTGCTTAGAGAATCAAGAATGACCAAGAAAATCAAGTGTCACCTAGAACATCCAGCATGTGTGCTAGTTCATGCCAGAAGCCCAGGACATGGCACATCACAGAGCAACCTAGAATTCCTCAGTGTAGGAGGCATCTTGGATCAGCAAACACTGAGTAATTCAAAGTCCTTTATGGCTCCATTGACCCAGTTCTAGCATGAGAATTGTACAGCGGCCAAAAATTTTCCCTCCCTTCTTTCCTCCTCACACAGAAACCGCGAGTGAGTTTGAGGGGGAAGAGTTGCATTTCTGGAGGGGGGCTTTGGCACTACGAATGCAGATCCCCTTTCTCCCCCCCGCACCTGCTGACAGGGTCCCGATCCCCTTTAACTCGTCTTTGGTTGCAAGATTTTTTTTTTTAATTAAAAACTTTTTTTTAAAAATGACGACAGGAAAAACAACCCCCCCCCCACAGAACAGAATATAAAAAAGTCACTCAGAATATCTGTTACATTGTTATTATTAATTTTTCAAGTCACTTCTAAGTCCCACAGTTACAAATAAATTAACAAGACAGGATCAGACCCTGGAAGATTAAAACTTAAAACGTTTAAACACTAGGAACTGACTACCTTTGGCAACGTCATCGCGATTTTCCACCCCTCCTGGGTCAGTTACTGTGAGAGGGCGGTGGCGGGGAAGGGTTCGGATACTGGCACTGCCCTCTCATAGTGTCCGGAATGGGCATCTCCCTGGCTCACAGACCGGTGGCAGATGCTTCCCCCAATCCACATGGGGAGGGGGGTACCGCAAAGCACCGTCATCCTGGGGTGTTACTTGGGATCCCCAACCTGACGTGGCTGAGTCTGGACAGGGGCTGCCTAGGTTGGGGGATGGACTGGTGGCCTTGGGGGCATCCTCCCTCCCCTGTCAAGATTCCTCCAGCCCTGCGCCCGCACACACCCCCCCAAACAAAAAGGAAAACCCACGAAGGAAAGGAAATGGAGGGTCGCTCCTGGGGGCTCCGCGGGACGATGGGAGAGGTCGCCGCTCCCCTCCCCCGTCCGGCACACACCCTAATAAAGCATTTCTATTTGGTTTATCTTTAAAGTAGATGAGGTATATGGCAGGCTATCTCCAGAGAACCTTGCGGTGGGTTTCACGGCACCGTGGGGAGGAGGGGATCCCCAGCCCAGCCCCTCCCTGCCGCCCCCCCAGTCCTGACTGGGTTGCTAGCACGGAGGTGTCTACGTAAATATTTGGTTTCACAGCTGTAATTTAAAGCTTGTTTGGATACTTATTCTCAACCCCCTCTCTGGGGAGGGGCGCTGGGGGGCTGGCTCAGGGGAAGTGGGGGGGCCATGGATGCATTTCATAGGGATTCATGAGCCTCCCATCACAGACACAGACAATCTCTGGCAGGAGGTTCAGTTATGGAACTGATGGGAACCATCATCATCTCGCAGGGAGATAGTGGGAGAGCCAGGGAGAGAACCCAGGAGTCCTGGCTCCCAGCCCCCTGCTCTAACGCACCCCACCCCACTCCACTCCCCTTCCAGAACCGGGGAGAGAACCCAGGAGTCCAGGCTCCCAGCTCCCCTGCTCTAACCCACTAGACCCCCTATGAAATGCAGTCCCAGTGGAGGGGTTACCCCATGGCTTGGGTTAGCCATGGACAGACTCACAGACACCGTAGAAATCCCATGGCCCCCTGCTCCCCCCACGACAGCCAGCCCACTTGCCCTCTTTCGCTCCTCTTCCCCGTTAGGTTTTGGGGTCGCCCCCCGCCAATGCCGAGTACCCAACACTCCCTGTTCCGCTCCTGGAGATAGGGTCATTTTTGGTCTAAAATCCTTTTTTTTTAAAACAATTTTTGGTTTTTTGGGTTTTTTTTTTTTGTCATCTCAAACTTTTTGCGTTTGGGTTTTTTTGTTTTGTTTTTTTTTTGTTTTTTTCATTTTTGTCATTTTTTATATATACAGTAAGAAGCAATAAAGCAGAACATAGAATTTCTCTCTATAAAAAAAAAGGGAAGAGTTCCCTCTCCCTCTCCCCCCCACCCTGAAACCAAAAATATTCCCAAAGGAAAGAAAGAAGAGAGTTCACTAAAACAGTTACATTCCACCTAGAAAACTTGTTCAGGCAGCACGTCCGGGAGAGACCAGCCACCCCAAACGCTGTTCCTCTCCCATCGAGATGAGAACTGCAACTCCGGGGGCTGGCTCCCTTCCCTCACGCACCTTACAGGGTGAAAAAACAGCGGTTTCAAGTCTGGTTTTTTTGTTTGGTTGTTGTTGGGGTTTTTTGGTATTTTCTGTGTTTAAACCCAGGTGTTTCGGTCAGTTTCTTTGTAAAGCAAAGTTTCACAGTATGTTCATTTTGTGTTGTCTCAAACCCACCTGAACTCTATGAACACAGCTAAAAGCAGGAGCTAAAATGAGGTCAAGATTCTTTTTTTTCCTTTAAAGAAAGGTTTGTTTGTTTTCAATGTTTTTTTTTTAAAACTTTCATTCTGTTCTTTAGTTGCCGGATGGCGTTTTCTCATGGCTAACTTCCTTCTCTGAAAGGAGCAAGACTTTGGTTCGCAGGCGTTGAAAAAACAAAACAAAACATAACAATCACGCACGAAAATTAATCCAACTAAAAAAGAAACAACCCAAAGAAAAAGTTGTCTTTGTGTTTTAAAAAAATCAAACAATATATCAGCGTTTTGAGAAGCCGTTTTAAAGCTTTTCCGACCGTGGGGAAGGGCGCTCAGAACTCTCCGTTAGCCCCTATCCCATTCTGGCGATTTGGTTTATTTGGAACTGGTTTTTTGGTCCTTTTGTCACATAAACCAGGGCTTCTCAACGCCATGTCCATGAGGTATTTTTTTCAAGACAGAGAAAGAGCGTTAGGCCATCAGTCTAGTCAGAAAAAGTCGACATGCCCCTTTAGGTCCATTGTTTAAAATCCTTTCTTCTTCAATTCAAGGTTTTTTATTTGAGTTTTCTTGGTTCACTTCGTTATGAATTTTTTTGGTTCAAAGTTTTTTCTCGCATCCCGAGTCGTTGCGGTGAGAGCAAAAGTCTTCATGCCGTTGTTTTTCTGTACATAGATCCAGCGATTTTTTGGTTTCTTTTGGAAAATGTAAAGAAAGCTGAAATTCCCGTTTTTCTTTGTCTATTTTTTTTTGTCAGGCACTGGAATATGATTTTTTTTTCAGAACATAGATATAAAAATAAGAATAAACCATTATATGTCCTTCCCCTGCTTCAGAAAAATAACCCCAGAGATACCCGCGCTGAACTGAAAACTGAGAAAACGGAATGGAAAAAGACTGGTAGAAAAAATTAAATTAGCAAATAATAGTTTCATCTGTTAAAAAAAATCTCTGCTTCATTGCTGCCTGCCCTGGGAGGGTTAAAGGCTCAGGTTTATTCTGAGAGACGAGGTCCCAATCCTGCAAAGAGCTGAGCACGTGAGTCGCTTGCAGCACTCTGAGTAGCCCCGTTGACAGCACCGGATCTACGCAAAGCGTGGAAACATCCCCACCCGCCAGAGTCTTGGCAAAGTCGGGAGCCGGGGGTTGCATGAAGACCGTGCAGCGGTTTAAGCAGAGGGGTGAGTTTAAAGCGATTTAGCCAGATGGCTGCAAAGCCCCGTCGGCTGCACCGATTCCAGGCTAAATCAGGCTTATTTGGGTTTCGCTAGATTCAGAGCAGCTTGAAGTGCACCGCGGACACATGGCGGGGTCACGCTAGGGCTCCTGCTAAGCTACGCAGGGTCGTTGAGTCCCTCAGCTCCAACAGCTGCCCGACTGGAGGTTGGTTACAGATCTCTCGGAAAGGCACGCAGGCTGGATCCACCATGGCGTAGCCACCACCACCCAGGGGCGTGCGCCCCGATGGTTAGTCCCTCGCACTGCTAATCATTGGGCCTTACTGGAATTTGTCCGGCTTTAATTTGGTTCTTGCTCTGCCTTTCTCCGCTAGGTTAAAGATTTTCTCCCCATGAAAGTACTTAGGCTACGTCTTCACTACAGGGGGGGGTCGATTTAAGATACGCAAATTCAGCTACGCGAATAGCGTAGCTGAATTCGACGTATCGCAGCCGACTTACCCCCCTGTATGGACGGTGGCAAAATCGACCTCTGCGGCTTCCTGTCGATGGCGCTTACTCCCACCTTCGCTGGTGGAGTAAGAGCGTCGATTCGGGGATCGATTGTCGCGTCCATAAATCGATCCCCGAGAGGTCGATTTCTACCCGCCGATTCAGGTGGGTAGTGTAGACCTAGCCTTAGATGCTGTGATCACATCACCTCCCCGGCTCCTTTCTGAGAAGCTCCTGAAGTCTCTCACTACCAGGTGTTTTCACCAGCCTGCAGCTCCCTGTCTGACTTGGAAAAGCAGAACCCCGCGGGTAGGTCGTGCAGACCGGGGCGGGTCGGTTAAACTGAAGCACAGCGTCCCCATGCAGACCCGGCAGATCCGAAAACCCCTTTGGAAACGTCCTCCCGAGCGCTACGGAAAAGCCACCCTCCCACCGGGTTTGTTCTTTACAAAAATAAAAGCAAATTGAAAAAATAGAGATTTATCTAATCGAAAGCAAAAGCGAGTTTAAGAGCGTGACTCTGACATGAAAAGAGTCTCCCACCCGTCCCCCGCTAGCCCCCTTCCCAGATGGCAAATAAAAATCAATTAATAATAAATAAAAGGTTTCAAAAGACATTCGACCGGACACAGAGGTTAGAAAAGTTTGTAAAAAGCCTTTGGGTGAAGCTAGGACTGGTCATGGGTTGGGGTTTTTTGGTGTGAGATTTTTTTTTTTCATATTATTTCCCCTATTTCTTCTTCCTGTGCAATCAAAAAAACCCACCTATTTTTTCTTATGTTTCCCCCCAAAAAATGTCCAAGAAACACTCAGAGAAAAATCAAATAAAAGGAATTCCAAAAACCAACTCCGCTGGCCGAAGAGTGACTTGAGTCACCCGTCTGGCCAGCCCCCAGCTTTCAACAAACGGTAAATAAAAGGCGAGATTGCCATTGAAAAAACGAGATCTCAAATGAAACAAAACAAAACAAAACACCGCAATCCAATCTGGGTTCTTTGCCTTCTGCTTTCGGCGCCTTCGGCGTCACGAGCCGCAAGATTTTCTCCAGGCCCATCAGAGCTGGAGATCTGATTTTTTCCCCTCGCTTCCTCGAGGAAAGCTCCAGTTCTGCTCCAGCATCGTGACCCCAGGAGCTGGGGCGCTGGGGAAAGCAGCAGATCCCACGACAGGCTGCGGCCAGGACTGTTTCTTGGGCGTGTGTCGGAGGGAATAAGAAATTCAAAGCACGGCCATGAATCGCCAGTGCCGGGGGAATTCGGTTTTGGTTTCTCCGGCTCTCGTCCCTTGGTTCGGCTGCTTTGGGTTATTTTTGGTTGATTTCTTCATTTGGCTGCTGCTGACAGTTTTGTTTTGCTTTCACTCGTCTCTTGCCGCCTTCCCTCCTTCCGCGGCACCGGCGGGCAGCGCCCTGCCGCCCCTCACTCCGTCTTGCCGTCCGGCTCGGAGGCTGCCGGCCTGGCGTGGCCCGGGGGCGGCCCGGCCGCCTCGCTGGAGGAGCTGCAAGAGGAGCAGGTGGAGGAGGAGGAGGAGGAGGAGGTGAGGCTGGGGGATTTGCTGGACAGGGAGGCGGCCACGGCGGCCGAGACCAGCCCCACCCCCCCCGGGGTGGCACTCAGCAGGGGCAGCCCCGCGTGGTTCAGGAAGAGCGGCGAGGTGACAATGCTCTGGCTCCCCGGGGTGCTGGCCGTAGTGCCCAGGACCAAGTTACCGCTGGCGTCAAGACTGGTAATGGGCAGGGTTCCACCACTGGCCAACGCTGTGGAGAGATTGGTGGATTAGCTGGAGAGGCCACCCCCCATTCCCTGCCCCCCTGAGCCAGCCAGTCCCCCGCCCTGGGGCCGGATGGGAGCCAGCGCCCCCTAGAGGGGAAAGGCCCCATGCCACATGTCCTGCCCCCTGAGCCAGCCAGTCCCTGGCGCTGGATCAGAGCCAGTACTCCCTAGAGGGGAAAGGCCCCGTGCCCCATTCACTGCCCCCCTGAGCCAGCCAGTCCCTGGTGCTGGATCAGAGCCAGCGCCCCCTAGAGGGGAAAGGTCCCGTGCCCCATTCCCGCCCCCCGAGCCAGCCAGTCCCTGGGGCCGGATTGGAGACGGCACCCCCTAGAGGGGAAAGGCCCCATGCCCCATTCACTGCCCCCCGAGCCAGCCAGTCCCTGGGACCGGATTGGAGACAGTGCCCCCTAGAGGGGAAAGGCCCCGTGCCCCATTCCCGCCCCCCGAGCCAGCCAGTCCCTGGGGCCGGATTGGAGACGGCGCCCCCTAGAGGGGAAAGGCCCTGCATCACATTCCTCACCCTGCCCCCCAAGCAGTGAGCCCCCGCTCCAGGGCCGGATGGGCAGCGTGTATGACACAGAACAGACACAGTGTGCGAGGGGCGTTAGTGAGTGGATGGGATGGATGGTTACTGGTCACTACGGCGCCGGCGACAGGCCATGGATGGGATGAGGGGACCCAGACTGAATGAGCAGGCGGGAGTGTCTGGGGTGCCGCCGGCCGGCCTCGCACATTCCTTGCACACTCAACCGCCAGGACGACACGCGCACCTGGCCCCACAGCTCTCTCCCCGAGCCTTACACACACGGATCTCTGCACACGTCCGCCCTTCTCGCACGCACACTCCCAGTCCTCACACACACACAGATCTCTGCACACGTCCGTCCTCCACACATGCACACTCCCAATCCCCACACACACACGGATCTCTGCACACGTCCGCCCTCCTCGCACACACATGGATCTCTGCACACGTCCGCCCTCCTCGCACGCACACTCCTGATACACACACCTCCCAGATCTCTGCTTTCCCAGGATTCCTTGCACGCTCACAAAGGCAGTATTTTAACTCACACTCACACCCGGCCTGTCACTTTTGTGCCCCTGCACACGCTAACACCCCGCTCCTCCCAGACAGACCTGGCTCCAGACATGCTCCTGAACCCCCACACTCACACCCAAGCACGTCCGCCCTGGCCGGCCGGCAGAGCAGATGGCGGCATGCCTGCTCGCGCCACGAACCTTGGATGGTGGCCAGCGGGTTGGTGGCCATTAGCGCCGGGTTTAACCCCGCGTTCACCCCTAGCACTGTGCTTCTGAAAATCAAACCAGACGCAGGAGGTTAGGCCGGGGAACCCCCCCAACACCCTCCCCTTGGCACTGGCCCTCCGTGGCCAGGGGGCACAAGCACCCCACATCACTGGTTAGAGGCGCGTACGCCACACGCCCTGGCTCCAGGCCCCTCGGCGAGGGTGCCACCCCCCCACCCATGGCACCGGATGCACCTGCCCCCTTAGGGGCGGAGTTACCGTGCCAACCTGGGGCAGTGTCATCCCTCCCACCCCCTTCAGTCCCTGTCACGGCCCCCCACCGCTTACCCCGTG
This sequence comes from Emys orbicularis, assembly GCF_028017835.1. Taxonomy (NCBI): domain Eukaryota; kingdom Metazoa; phylum Chordata; order Testudines; family Emydidae; genus Emys; species Emys orbicularis. The sequence continues at coordinate 23,864,810 of NC_088702.1, read as the reverse complement.
CTGGGATTCAGGCCCGACAGGCCGATGGCCGCGTGGCTGCTGCTCTGGGGGCTGGGGTTGGTGCTGTTGGTGGGGGGCGGCGTGGCAGAATTGATGGCGGGGGGCCCCCCGCCCGCCCCCGTCCGGCTGGGGGTCAGGGAGCCGACTGCCGAGGATAAGGTAGTCACTGCAAGAGAGAAGTGGGGGCGGACGGGGGGCGGGGATCAGGAGAGGGAGCGGCTCATCCCCACGGTCCTTGTTTGTATAGGCCCTGTGCAAACACAGCGCCTTGGTCTGCCCCCCCTTAGCGGAGTTTAGGTAGGTCCTATGTAAACACTGGCCTTCAAGTACTCATTCAATCTACTCCCTGTTGACAGTGCCTCCGCTGGCTCGGTCTCCCCGCATTGAACCGGTCCTATTTCTCTAGGTCGTACGTAAATAAAGTGCCTCAGTCTCACTCTGCTGGCTGAGCAGGGTCCTGTTTGTGCAGGTCCTGTGTAAACAAGGGGGAAGGACGCACCTGTTGTGCTCAGACTGCTGGAAGCCTGGGAGAGCGGGAGACTCACGCCGGGGCCCGGACTCGTCACCTGGGCAGAGAGAGACGGAGCGTCGGGGTCACGAGGCGCCCACCTCTGGGGTGAGTTGTGGGGAACTCCCCATGTGCAGGGTCGGTACATACCATGGGAGAGCTGTACGGGGGGGGGGGGTGCGTACTATGTGGCGGCTGTGCGGGGGTACATACCGGGATCATACCATGCGGGGGCTGTACAGAGAGGGTAGTTCATACCATGTGGGGATAGTACCATGGGGGGAGGAACATACTATATGGGGACTGTAGGGGGGGTACGTACCATGTGGGGCCCATGGGGGGGGTCAGTACATACAGTGTGAGGGCTATATCTGGGGTGGTAGGAGCCATACCCGGAGGGGGGTCGGTACATACCACGTGGGGGCGGTAATGGGGGGAGTCCATACATACAGCCTGGTGAAGGCCCTACTGTGGAGGTCAGTATGTACCTTGTAGGAGCCATGCGGGGGGGGGGGGGGTCAGTACATACCATATGGGGGCCGTTCCTGGGGCGGGGGGGTCGGTAGGTACCATGTGGAGGCTGTGCCCGGGGTGTCCGTACGTACCATGCGAGGGCAGTACCTGGGGGGAGGAGTCAGTACCTACCATGTGGGGGCCGTACCTGGGGGTCGGTATGTACCATGTGGGGCCATACCCGGGATCTCAGTACGTACCACGTGGGGGCCGTACCCGGGGGGTCAGTACGTACCATGTGGGGGCTGTAGCTGGGGGGTCGGTATGTACCGTGTGGGAGCCGTACCCGGGGGGTCAGTACGTACCATGTGGAGGCTGTAGCTGGGGTGTCGGTATGTACCATGTGGGGGCCGTACCCGGGGTGTCGGTACGTACCATGTGGGGGCTGTACCCAGGGGGGTTGGTACGTACCATGTGCGGGCCGTACCCGGGGGGCTTTCCCTGGGCGGGCAGCATGGGGGTGCTGCTGCAGGGGTTGATGCGTTTCTCCTTCTGGCGGCGGTTGCAGAACCAGACACGGATCACCTCCTTCTCCATGTTCAGCTGCTCTGCGATCAGCAGGATCTCCTCTGAGGTAGGCTTCTGGTTCTGGGGCAGCGACATAAGAACATAAGAACGGCCAGACTGGGTCAGACCAAGGGTCCATGTAGCCCAGTGTCCTGTCTGCCAACGTGGCCAGTGCCAGGGCCCCAGAGGGAACGACCAGAACAGGAAACCATCCAGTGATCCATCCCGTTGCCCATTCCCAGCTCCTGGCAGAGGCTCGGGACCCCATCCCTGCCCAGCCTGGCTAATAGCCATTGATGGACCCATCCCCCATGAACTTATCCAGTTCTCTTTTGAACCCTGTTATAGTCATGGTCTTCACAACATCCTCTGGCAAGGAGTTCCACAGGTTGACAGTGCATTGTGTGAAGAAATACTTCCTTTTGTTTGTTTTAAACCTGCTGCCTGTTAATTTCATTGGGTGACCCCTAGTTCTTGTGTTATGAGGAGGGGTAAATAACACTTCCTTATTTACTCTCTCCCCACCAGTCATGATTTTATAGACCTCTATCATATCCCCCCTTAGTCTCCTCTTTTCCAAGCTGAAAAGCCCCAGTCTTATTAATCTCTCCTCATACGGAAGCCGTTCTATACCCCTCATCATTTTTGTAGCCCTTTTCTGAACCTTTTCCAATTCCAATAGATCTTTTTTGAGATGGGGCGACCACATCTGCACACAGTATTCAAGGTGTGGGCGTAACATGGATTTATAGAGAGGCAACATGATATTTTCTGTCTTATTATCTATCCCTTTCTTAATGATGCCCAACATCCTGTTCGCTTTTTTGGCTGCCGCTGCACATTGAATGGATGTTTTCAGAGAACTATCCACAATGACTCCAAGATCTTTCCTGAGTGGTAACAGCTAATTTAGACCCCATCTTATATGTGTAGTTAGGATTATGGTTTCCAATGAGCATTACTTTGCACTTATGAACAGTGAATTTCATCTGCCATTTTGTTGCTCAGTCACCCAGTTTTGTGAGATCCTTTTGTAGCTCTTCGCAGTCTGCCTGGGACTTAACTCTCTTGAGTAGTTTTGTATCATCTGCAAATTTTGTCACCTCCCTGTGTGACGAAGTGGGGGATTTTCTTAACGGTTTGCATGAACACTGTGTGCCTCAGTTTCCCTGTGTGCTGCACAGGACCAGGTGTGACCTCGCCTAGCAGCCGGGACCCCGGACACCGGCCTGGAGATGGGGGACCCAGCGACTGGTGACCGGGAGGCCCAGCCCAGCTTGGGAGCAGCCGGTTCTGGCCAGTGGGGGGACAATGGGCTGAGGAGAGAGGGGCCCAGGGACCTGACCAGCCGGGTCCAGCCAGGGGGGAACAAAGGACGGCAGAGAGGGGCCCAGCAGCCTGTCAACCTGGGATGGAAGAGAAAGGACAGGGGAGGAGCTGGTGTGGGAGGGAATTTAGGGGGCTGGGCTGGAAGGAGGGAGCGGGGTGGGGCTGGGCTGGGGACAAGGAGCAGCCAGACCCATGGGGACGGGACAGACCCAGCTGGCCGGGGCTGAGACTGGCCAGGCCCAAGGGCCCTGAGAACTGCCTGGGCTGGGTCCAGACGCTCAATAAATCTCCTGTGTGACGCTGGCAGAGTCACTGCAGCTAGAGATCGGGGGGGCGTTCCTCCCTCTGGGGGTGGGGAGATCGGGGGGGTGTTGCTCCCTCTGGATGTGGGAAGGGCGGACGTGTGTAGAGATCCGTGTGTGTGTGTGAGGATCGGGAGTGTGCAGAGATCTGGGAGGTGTGTGTATCAGGAGTGTGCGTGCAGGGAGGGCGGACGTGTGCAGAGATCCGTGCTCTTTATCAGAGCGAGGGGACTCCCCGAGGGGCCCACGGCAGAGCCAGGCTGCTGGGGGCTCAGGGGTGCGGTCCCAGGAGGTGGCGGGGCCAAGGGCCTGACCCCGCAGGGAGAGCGCACCCCCGAGACGGGCTATCACCCTGAAGGGGGTTCCTCCCAGAGGCCGCAGGGAGCTTGGGGTCCCTGCCCCGGTGGGTTGGATTGGGGCGCACAGCGACGGAGCTGGAACCCACCGAGGCGTCCCGGGGTGGGACTCAGGGGAATCCGGAGGTGGAGGAGAGGCCGAGGGTGGTCGCTGCAGGCAGAGAGGGCAGGGGTGCAGGGCCCAGAGACACAGGAAATCTTGGCCCAGGGTTAATGTGGCGGAGCAGAGACAGCGGGTCGAGCTGTGTCTAGCCCTGGGGAGGAAGCAGCCACCCACCAGCCCCGGGGGCAGAGCTGGCCAGGGAAGGAGGGTGCAGACGGGCTCCCACCCCAAGCCCAGAGGATAAGTCTGCTTGTACCCCTGGGCTCAGGCCCCTCGTACCCCAGTGGGACCGGACGGGGGTGGTCAGGGGGGAGAGATCCTGGACCGAGACTCTTGTCAGTGTGGGGCGACCCCCCAGCTGCTGAAGGCTGCGTGACGTGGGGGGAGGTTCCCACACTGCAGCCATTCGCCCAGCGACACCGGCGGGATAGGGGGGCTGGTAGCTGGGGTCCTGCAGCAGAGCCGCTGGGAAGGATCCGGACCCGGTGTCAGGAGGGGCAGGAGCCAGTGAGCTGGGGAACAGCCCAGCCCGGAGGGGATCCCTGCCCCCAGAGCGCAAGGGAAGAGCTGCCTGCCTGGTTACCTGCCGGTCTGTAGCCAGACCCCTGGGGCGGATTGAGGTGGGTCCAGGGGCAGGGGGACCCGGGCAGGGAGGTGACGCACCGGACCAGGCAGTGCCCAATGCATGCCTCACCCTGATGGGTGTGCTCGGCTACATCAGAAATGGGGGGCCAAGGGGGCCCCAAAGAGGTTGGGGTGCCGGATCAGCTACCTGCAGAGATGCTGATGGGGGATGGTTTGGAGACCTGGCCAGACGGCGCCCTGGACATTGCCTGTGGCTGGAGCTCGGCCCAGCACCAGGAATCCACCCAGCAGGGGGCTGGAATCTCCAACTCGGGGGGCAGGGGACTGGGGACAGGGCTTAAGAGGGCTGAGACCGAGGCTTTGCCCCGGGGTGGGGAAACCGAGGCACAGTCAAAGGACTGGGGCCTCAAACCCAGCAGCTGAATACCAGACCGAGCAGCAGGAGGGTCCCTCCTTGGAGAAGCTGAGGGCCCTGTGGACCACCATGTTGCAAGACCCCGGGCAGGACTGCAGGGAAAACTCCCTGGGTGAGAAGGGATCCAGTACCGGGAAAGGCCCCTGAGGAAAACCTGAACCGTGGGGGATCCGGAGGCAGCTGGTGGTCCCCCAGAAGTGCCGCCGGCGGCTACTGTGCCTGGCCCATGATGTCCCCGTCTCGGGGCATCGGGCAGAGGCTGCTGCAGAACTTTTACTGGCCCGGGGTCTGTGACGCCGTCCAGCAGTACTGCAGGTCCTGTGACCCCTGCCAGAGGGTGGGGAAAGCAGCTCTGAGACCTTTACCCAGCATAGAGGAACCTTCCAGAAGGTGACCATGGACATAGTGAGGTCCCTCAGCAAGGTGACCCGGTCAGGGAAGAAATACATCCTGGTGGGGGTAGATTTCGCCACCCGCTACCCGGAGGCGGTGGCTCTGTCCTCCATCATGGCAGACACCGTGGCAGAGGCGCTGCTGACCATCTTCAGCAGAGGGGGTCCCCCGGGAGGTCCTTACAGAGCAGGGCTCCAATGTCGGTCAGCCCCACTCCAGTGCCTGTGGGAGAAGTGTGGGGTCTGGCCCACCTGGGCCTCGGCGTATCACCCCCAGTCCAACGGGCTGGTGGAGTCAGAGATTTAATGGGACCCTGAAGATGATGCTGAAGATTTTCATGGACCGGCATCCACAGGACGGGGACTAGTATTTACCCCACCTGCTGTCCGCGTACAGGGAAGTGCCCCAGGAAGCCACGGGGGACTCTCCTTTGTGGTTGCTGTATGGGAGGGAAGTGAGGGGACCCCTGGGCTTGGTGAGGGACGGATGGGAGGGGAAGGCCTCCCCCAATGGAGAACCAGTGCTGGAGTATGGACTGACTTTCCGGGAAAAGCTCGCTGAGCTCAAGGGTCCGGCCAGGGAGAACCTAGCCAGGGCCCAAGGGAGGCAGGTCTGGTACGACCGCTCAGCCTCTGGCACCGGGGACCAGGTGAGGGGCTCGTCCCGGTGAGGAAGAATGAGCCGCGAGCTGCCTGGGACGGGCCCTTCGAGGTCATCAAGCAGCTGGATGAGGAGAACGATGTGGTGGAACTGCCCAGCCGGGCTCACAGCCACCGAGGGGACCAGGTCAACGTGCTGGAGCCGAACTGTGCCAGGGAGAGGCTGGTCCTGGCCGCAGGGAGATGATCCCTTGATGGATCTATTCCCTGAGACAGGAGCAGGCCCTTCGCTGGAATCAGTTCCCCTCTCCGGCCAGTAACCCGTCTGGCAGGCGGAGATCCAGCCAGCCTGGGCTCACTGTCCACTGGGTGAAGCCGGGAGCCGGCCCTCCCGTCAGGTGTTCCCTGTTCAGAGTCCCTGGGAACACAGCCCAGGCCCTGGAGGGAGAGCTCAGGGCCATGCTGGCTTTAGGGGTGATCCAGCCACCCCCCAGCCCCGGGGGCTGGTGCCCAGGAAAGACGGGTCGATCAGACTCTGTGGGGACTATCGGAAGCTCAATGCCATCACCATGTCCGATGCCTGCCCCATGCCTAGTCCTGACGAGATCCTAGACAAGTTGGGGGGGACTCGGTACCCCACTATCAGGGATCTCACCAAACGCTATCGGCAGGTGCCTTTGGCTCCAGATGCCAGACAAAAATCAGCTCTCACCGCCCCTGGTCCTACCGTTTGGCCTCAGGGGGGCTGTCAGTGCTGGGTGGATCAGATGCTGGGGGGTGGGGAGGACTCTCCCCTTGCATATCCCAATGAGATCTGTGTGTTTCCCAGACCTGGGAGGACCACGTGTCCCAGGTGAAGAGGGGGTGAGTCGCCCCCAGGATGCAGGGCTGACTGGAAAAGCTGAGATGCACAAGGTGGGGAGCGGCTGCTGAAAGCCAGAGCCAGCCACGGCGGGCGCAATCAGAGACTGGCCCATTCCCCAGACTAAGAACCAGGCCCAGGCCTTTATCGGGATGGGGGGGCTCTACCGGAGGTGTGTGCCCCACTTTAGCTCTGTGTCGGCTCCCATCACTGAGCTATGTGAGAAGGGGAGGCCAGACAAGCTGGTCTGGACCGGGCAGTGCCAGAGGGCTCTCCGGGCGCTGAAGGAGGATCTGGTCAAGGGCTCAGTGCTGGGAAACCCAGACTTTGACAAGCCCTTTATGGCGTTCACCGATGCCGCAGACACAGGGCTGGGCGTGGTGCCGGCACAGGCCAATGCAAAGGGGGAGAGACCCCCCATCGGGTACCTGAGCAGGGCTATGCGGCCACAGAGAAGCAGTGCCTGGCCATGGGGTGGGCTCTTAAAAAGCTGCAGCCGGATCTATTTGGGCGGCGCTTCGCGGCCTACACCGACCACTCGCCTGCCGCGGCTGCACCAGATGAGAAGGGCCAACGTCGAGCTTCTGAGGTGGAGTCTGTCCCTCCAGAGTATGAGATGCGGGTGGGCCAGTGTGACATTAGGAGTGTGATATCATATCTCATTGGAAGGTGACAGGGCCAGGAAGAGTTAATTACCTCCCAGACTGACCTGATGTGACGAACTGGGACTGTTCTTACTGTGGTCTTTGAATGCTGGCAGGGGTGTGTGGCTAGGATAGTCTGCGTGGGGGGATGGGAGACTGGCCGAGGGAAGATACCTGAGCATGTAACGTGAGAACCCAGGAAGGGGTTAGAGGCCAGGTGACACCTTTGCCCGGGAAACTGAACAAAGGCTGGAGGGAGTTTCAGAGCGGGCTGGTGACATGGCTGGGAGGCAGACGGGGCTCTGACCTCCCAAGGGGGCTATGGTGCCCTGGGACCCCAAGATGGACCTAATTGGGGGGGGGTCCTGTTGTCTGTGCCTGCAAGACCTATTTTGGACTGTGTTCCTGTTGTCTAAATAAACCTTCTGCTTTACTGGCTGGCTGAGAGTCATGGTGAATTGCAGGAAGCCAGGGGTGCAGGGCCCGGTGTCCCCCACACTCTGTGACACCTGACCCATGGCCGAACTTTAGAGACTGGTTAGGAAGATCTGTAAATGAACAGAGCTTTGAAATGCAAGTCTGCATTGTTAGCGGTAGAAGGGGAGGTGTTTGCTCAGGGCTTGTGATGTCAGCAAACAAGTCTTGTCTATTGCTATAGCGTTGATTCAAAGATCAAAAAAAGAATATTAACATTTAGGAAGATACTTGAGGGAAATAGTATTATTGTCTCTATGTCTCTTTGAAGGTTGTGGTAACCTGTATCTGAACTGTGTAATGGATAAATTACCCTGTGTTAATTGCCAGGATGTTTGGAAGGAGAATTAAGCCTATTGTTTTCTCAGGCCAAAAGGCTGCTGGAAACCCTGGGCCATGATCCTGCTTCATCTCAGATCCGCTTTGGGTTTCAAGAGGGGGAACCTTAAGCCACAAGGATTGAGATCCCCAGTCACTGACTGGAGCCACCCTGAATATGGACATGGGACTATAACCTATGGACTATTTCTAAAAGGACTTTTGGCAACTACAAGCTCATCTCTGCTTATGTACCTGAACCTCAAGAATTGAATTCAAGTCTGTCTGTATATTGATCTTTTAACCAACACTCTCTCTCTCTTTTCTTTTTAAATAAATTTTAGCTTAGTTAATAAGAATTGGCTATAGCGTGTATTTTGGGTAAGATCTAAGTTATCATTGGACCTGGGTCTGGGGCTGATCCTTTGGGATTGGAAGAACCTTTTCTTTTATATAATGAGATCAGATTTTCAGTAATCATCATCATATCTGACATGTGTGTCTGGACAGAGGCCTGAGGCTGGGCACTTTAAGGGAACTGCGTTGTTTGGACGTCTGAGGAACCAGTGAGGTACTACAGAAGCTGTTTTGGGCTGGTTGGTAAATCTAAGTATTGGAAGATCCACCAGCGTTTGGGGTTTGTCTGCCCCGTTCTGTTTGCAGTTCACCCTGATTGAGTGACCTCCGCTGGCTCCCCCGGGCCAGGTTAAGGGAAGAGCCAATGCTCTAGTGGATGCGTTGTCCAGGAGAGGGGGCCTGAACTTCCCCAGGTCACCGGCTGGAGTGACCCTGCTCAGTTCAGACTCGAAGGGGGGAGAGATGTGACAAAGTGGGGGATTTTCTTAGTGTTTTACATGAACACTCTGTGTGCTTCAGTTTCCCTCTGTACTGCGTGTGTAACGAGGTGGGAGGGGATTTTTAATTGCAGGGGACCAGGTGTGACCTCGCCTAGCAGCCGGGACCCTGGACACTGGCCTGGAGATTGGGGACCCAGCGACTGGTGACCGGGGGGCCCAGCCCAGCTCGGGAGCAGCCGGTTCTGGCCGGGGGGGGCGGCAAATGGGCTGAGGAGAGAGGGGCCCGGGGACCTGACCAGCCGGGTCCAGCCAGGGGGGAACAAAGGACAGAAGAGAGGGGCCCAGCGACCTGTTTACCTGGGACGGAAGACAAAGGGCGGAGGAGGGGCTGGTAGGGGGAGATGATATCGGATGATCGGCTAGATCAGGGGTCGGCAACCTTTCAGAAGTGGTGTGCCGAGTCTTCATTTATTCACGCTGATTTAAGGTTTCACGTGCCAGTACTACATTAACGTTTTTAGAAGGTCTCTTTCTATAAGTCTATAATATTTAACTAAACTATGGTTGTATGTAAAGTAAATAAGGTTTTTAAAATGTTTAAGAAGCTTAATTTAAAATTAAATTAAAATGCAGAGCCCCCCGGACCGGTGGCCAGGACCCGGGCAGTGTGAGTGCTGCTGAAAATCAGCTCGCGTGCCGCCTTCGGCACGTGTGCCATAGGTTGCCTACCCCTGGGCTAGAAGGAGGGGGCTGGGCTGGGCTGGGGACAAGGAGCAGCCGGACCCATGGGGACGGCACAGACCCAACTGACCGGGGCTGAGACTGGCCAGGCCCGAGGGCCCTGAGAACTGCCTGGGCTGGGTCCAGACGTTCAATACATCTCCTGTGTGATGCTGGCAGAGTCCCTGCAGCTAGAGATCGGGGGCGTTGCTCCCTCTGGGGGTGGGAGCCCCAGGGGCCCAGAGCGAGAGGACTCCCCGAGGGGCCCATGGCAGAGCCAGGCTGCTGGGGGCTCAGGGGTGCAGTCCCAGGAGGCAGCGAGGCCAGAGGGCCTAACCTGAAGAGATTGTGACCCCCGAGAAGGGCTCTCACACTGGGGGGGTTCCTCCCAGGGGCTGCAGGGAGCCGAGGGAGCGCGGGGGGCTGGGAGCCCGTGACACACTGTTTACCCCTTTTTCCAGCTCACTTGTGAATATGTTGAACAGCCCTGGGCCCAGTACAGAGCCCTGGGGGACCCTGGTATTTCCCTCTCTCCATTCTGAAAACTGACCATTTCTTCCTCCCCTTTGTTCCCTGTCTTTTAACCAGTTACCGACCCATGAGAGGGACCTGCCCTCTTATCCCGTGGCAGCTTCCTTTGCTTAAGAGCCTTTGGGGAGGGCCCTTGTCAAACGCTTTCTGAAAGCCCATGTACGCGACAGCCACTGGCTCCCCCTTGGCCACACGCTTGTTGACCCCTCACAGAAAACTTCAAAAACAGACTCCAACGAGAGACTGCTGAGCTGGAATTGATATGCAAACTAGACACAATCAACTCAGGGCTAAATAGGGATTGGGAGTGGCTGAGCCATTACAAACATTGAATCTATCTCCCCTTGTAAGTATTTTCACACTTGCTTCTTATCAAACTGTCTGTACTGAGCTATCTTGATTATCACTTCAAAAGATTTTTTTTCTCTTACTTAATTGGCCTCTCAGAGTTGGTAAGACAACTCCCACCTGTTCATGCTCTCTGTATGTGTGTGTATATATATCTCCTCAATATATGGTTCACTCTATATGCATCCGAAGAAGTGGGTTGTAGCCCACGAAAGCTTATGCTCTAATAAATTTGTTAGTCTCTAAGGTGCCACAAGTACTCCTGTTATTTTTGCGGATACAGACTAACACGGCTGCTACTCTGAAATCTAGTAGATTGGTGAGGCGTGATTTCCCTTCACCAAAGCTGAGTTGACTCTTCCCCAACAAATCGTGTTCATCCCTGTCTGACAATTCTGTTCTTTACTAGAGATTCAACCAGTTTGCCCGGGACTGAAGTCAGGCTCACCGGCCTGGAATTGCCGGGATCGCCGCTGGAGCCTTTTTACAAATGGGCGTCCCATTAGCCACCCTCCAGCCAGCGATAGGTGACGTACCACCAGTACAATTGGGGTCCCTCGCAAGGCAGCGGGGCGGGGGGTCTCTCCCCGGGGGCCCCAGGGGTGGGGGGGGTCTCCGAGGGGGCTCACCGCGAGAAAGCTCTTCTCCAGGGCGAAGCGCACGTTGGTCTCGATGCTGGTCCGTTTCTTGCGGCGCCGGCCGGGCAGCCCGTCAAAGCCCAGGCTGGGGCTGCTCAGCTGGTTGGGGCTGGGGAGGGTCGAGTCCACCGACATGGTCTCTGGGGGGCGCACAGACCATTCACTCGGGCCCCCCACTGCCCTGTCCCGGTCCCAACCCTCCCGACGCACTCCCCCCCAGAACCAGGAGCGAACCCAGGAGTCCTGGCTCCCAGCCCCCCCTTCCCCCGACCACTACACCCACTCCCCCCCAGAGCCAGGAGCGAACCCAGGAGTCCTGGCTCCCAGCCCCCCCTTCCCCCGACCACTACACCCACTCCCCTCCAGAGCCAGGAGAGAACCCAGGAGTCCTGACTCCAAGTCCCACCCTGACCCACCCCCAGGCCCCAAAGCCCATAGACCCAGAAAACAGCAGCCCCCCAGACCAAAGCCTGCCCCCCCCACATAGCCTGTTACCCCCACCCCTGTGCTGCATGTGACGAAGTGGGGGGGTTTTCTTGTTTTCTGTGGAGTTTCAATGGTTTGCATGCGGAGGGGGTGGGACTCAGTTTCCCTGGGTGTTATTGGTTTAACGAGGTGAGGGGAGAGGGAGTTTGTTTTGCAGAGGACCGGAGAGAGGACTTGGGGACCCAGCCAATGGCCTGGAGGATGGATGCTCCAGCGACCGGTGACCTGGCGACCTGGTGACCCGGAGGCCCAGCTGAGGAGACGCAGCTGGTTCTGGCCAGTGGGAGGACAATGGGCTGCAGAGTGAGGACCCAGTGACCTAACCAGCCGGTTCCAGCCAGAGGACAGAAGAGGGGAGAGGAGGCCCCGGTTTAGGACCCTGTTTATCTGAAGAGAAGACAATGGACAGAGGCGGGGCCTGGGGCCGGGGATCTCGGATGCCCAGCTGGGAGCAGGGGGCCTCTGGGCTGGAGAGGGGGAGCAGGGACAGCCCACCTGGATGCAGGGAGATTGGGATGTGCTGGGCTGAGGGAGGCCAGGCCTGAGGGTCAGAGAGTTTCCTGTGCTGGGTTCAACTCTCAATAAACCCTCCTGTTTCATGCTGGCTGAGAGTCACTCCGGTCTAGAGAACAGGGTGGCATCAACCCCTTTGGGGGTGAAGGCCCGGGGGGGGTCCAGAGCGAGTGGACTCCCCGAGGGGGCCCACAGCAAGAAACAGGTGTGCTAGGGCTCCAAGAGGTGCGGATCCAGGAGATGGAGGGGCCTGACCGCGAGAGAGAGTGGACCCCCGAGAAGGGCTGTCTCCCTAAAAGGGGCACCCCCCACGGACCGCACAGGGCCAAGAGTGGGCACGATCTGTGAGTCCGTGACAACGTGGTGTCAGAAGTGGGATGTTTCGCGGATGCACCCTGTAGACGTTGGCTGCGGGCGCAGGCGCTTTGCAGTGAGTGGCTGCCAGTGATAGAACGAGGGTATTGAATGGAACCAGCCTGGAAATGGCCTAGAACCAGCTCCGTAAGAGCGACCTGGCCCATCTCTGCAGGGAGAGGGGGCTGAGCGTGGGGAGGCTCACTAAGGAGCGGCTGATTGCTCAGCTTGTAGAGAATGACCCGTCTGAGGCGCAGGCTCCAGACCCCAGGGGGGCTCCCAGGGTGCCCGGAGAGCCGGGGAGTAGCTGTGGGGGCAGTCTGTGTAGTGACCGGGAGTGGGTCAGACCTGACTCCCCAGTCAGTACAGGGAGACCCCAGTCAGGTTCCTCCCTCGAGGAGCTGCGGAGATTGGAGCTGCAGCTGAAAGCAAAGGAGCTGGAGCTGGAAGAGCGGAGGTTCGTGGACAGAGAGAGAGAACGAGCGAACCGTGTAGAACAGCGGAAGCACGAGTTGGAGATGGACGAGAGGCGGGCCAAGAGGGCCTGCCGCGGGGTAAGTGGGGAAGGGCCCCGAGACGCCAGTGGTGTGGGGAATCTAGACACCAAACTGCTGCCCCAGTTCAAGGAGGGGGGGGATATTGATGCCTACCTCACAGCCTTTGAGAAGGCTTGTGAACTGAACCAGATTGACCCCGCAGACAGGCTTTGCTGTCTGACCCCCCGGCTGGGTCCCAAGGCCATAGAGGCGTTCAGCCAAATGGATGGTGTTGAGACGGGGGACTACGACCTGTTCAAACAGGCTTTGCTGCTGAAGTTTGAACTGACCCCCGAGGCGTACAGGAAACGATTCCGGGGTGTGCGCAAGGCCTCAGGTGTCTCTTACAAGGAGGTCACCAACTTGCTGGGGGAATATCTCCGCAAGTGGGGGAAGGGCGCAGGGGCCACTACCGCAGAGGACGTGTATAACCTGGTGGGGTTGGAGCAGCTGTATGACATCTGCCCTCCGGACCTTACGATGTGGCTAGTGGACCGGAAGCCCAAGGGTCTGCGCCGTGCAGGGGCGCTGGCAGATGAGTTCGTGGACAGTAGATCGGGGGTAGGGGGGAGACCCACATCAGGGACTCATAAGGGGAGTCACCCTGAGCCCTCTCAAAGGTGGGACTCCAGGAAGCCCAACTCAGGGGTGCCCGGGACTGCCGGGGCAGGGCGACCCCCCTCGTGGGACTTGAGGGACATGAGGTGTAATTACTGTGGCCAAAAGGGGCACAAGGTGGCACAGTGCCTGAAGATGAAGGAAATGGCAGCGAAGCAGAACCCGCGGGGTGTTAACTGGGTGGAAGCCCACCGAGAGGGGGCACCGCCGGGCCCAGGGGCTGCAGTCGAGAGGGCCGTGCCAGGGGGAGGGGACCGCCAGGCCAGACCAGCAGGGGAAGGCGGGGCCCCAGGTCCAGAGCACCCGTACCCAATCCGCCGGGTGAGCGTGGGACAGGCCCCAGGGGACAATCGCCACATCATCCCCATTGAGGTGGGGGGAAGACGTGTCCAGGGGTTCTGGGACACGGGTGCAGAGGTGACGCTGGCGCGGTCCGAGGTGGTGGACCCAGACCAGCTAGTTCCCGATGCCTACCTGACCCTGAGGGGAGTGTTTGGGCCCCCCGTCAAGGTGCCTGTAGCGAGGATACACCTGAAATGGGGGCTAAGGAGGGACCCAAAGAGGTCGGGGTGCACGACCACCTGCCTACCGAGGTGCTAATGGGTAATGACTTGGAGAACTGGCCGGATGACACTCATAGCGCCCTGGTCCTTACCCGGAGCCAGAGCCAGCGAGGGGCGCGGGACCTCCCGAGGGGGGGGGGCTGAAGCGCCGAGGGTAGGGCTCGACAGGGCTGGGCCGGAGCCTCCGTCCCAGGGTGGGGAAACTGAGGCACCACCAGCCAGGGCTGTCGCCTCAGACCCAGCAGCGGAATTCCAAACGGAGCTGCAGGTGGATCCCTCCCTGGAGAAACTGAGGGCCCTGGCTGGCCACGACAGTGCAGGATCCCAGGGGGAGGACTGCCGGGAGCGATTCCTGTGGGAGAGGGGATTCCTGTACCGGGAATGGACTGGTTCAGGGCGAACTGAATCTTGGAAAGTCGGGAGGCAGCTGGTGGTTCCCCAGAGGTACCGCCGCAAACTGTTGTTCTTGGCCCACGATATCCCCCTTTCGGGGCATCAGGGCATCCGGCGCACCAGGCAGAGGCTGGCCTGGGGTCTTTGACGCTGTCCGACAGTATTGCAGGACCTGTGACTCCTGCCAGAGGGTGGGGAAGGCCCGGGATAAGTGTAAAGCCCCACTGAGACCTTTGCCTATCATAGAGGAGCCTTTCCAGAAGGTGGCCGTGGACATAGTGGGGCCCCTCAGCAGGGTGACCCGGTCAGGGAAGAAATACATCCTGGTGGTGGTAGATTTTGCTACGCGCTACCCCGAGGCGGTGGCCTTGTCCTCTATCGAGGCAGACACTGTGGCAGACGCGCTGCTGACCATCTTCAGCAGAGTGGGGTTCCCCAAGGAGGTCCTTACAGACCAGGGCTCTAACTTCATGTCGACCCTGCTCCAGTGCTTGTGGGAGAAGTGTGGGGTCCGACACACCTGGGCCTCAGCCTACCACCCTCAGTCCAACGGGCTAGTGGAGAGGTTCAATGGGACCCTAAAGAGGATGCTGAAAACCTTTATGGACCAGCACCCGCAGGACTGGGACAAGTATTTACCCCACCTGCTGTTCGCATATAGGGAAGTGCCCCAGGAATCCACAGGGTTCTCCCCGTTCGAGTTGCTGTACGGAAGGAGGGTGAGGGGGCCCCTGGACTTGATGAGGGCCGAGTGGGAGGGAAAGGCCTCTCCCGATGGGGAATCAGTGGTAGAGTATGTACTGACTTTCCGGGAAAAGCTCGTGGAGCTCATGGGCTTGGCTAGGGGGAACCTAGCAAGGGCCCAGAGGAAGCTGAAGGTCTGGTACGACCGCTCAGCACGTGCCCGCTCATATGCTACAGGGGATCAGGTGATGCTCCTCATCCCCGTGAGGAAGAACAAGCTGCAAGCGGCCTGGGACGGCCCCTTCACGGTCATCAGACAGGTAAACGAGGTAAACTATGTGGTGGAACTGTCCAACCGGGCTCACAGCCACCGGGTGTATCACGTCAACATGATGAAGCCGTACTGGGACAGGGAGAAGTTGGTGCTGGCTGTGTGTGGGCAGTGGGAGGAGAAAGGAGAGGACCCCCTGGTGGGACTCCTCCCTGAGGCTGGGGCTAACCCCTCCCTGGAGTCAATTCCCCTCTCAGACAAGCTAACCCCTGCCCAGCAGGCAGAGATCAGAGCCGTGCTGCATTCATACCGGCAGCTGTTCTCCAGCCGGCCTGGGCTCACCAACCTGGCTGTCCACCGGGTGGAGACGGGAACCAACCCTCCTGTGACGAAGTGGGACTGTTCTTAATGTTTTCCTCAGTTTCCCCTATGCAGTTCTTAAGTATCTAGGTGGTGGGATAAGGGTGTATGGTTGCTGCAGAGCAAAGGGCCAGGGTACATAAATGCCCTACACGCTGTCTCCTAGCAACTGATGGCCTGGGCCCCTCCCCTGCAAAGGTGCCAACTGAAGGTGTTGGAGACAAAGGGATCAGGTGACCTCCTGGCCTGGGAAAGAGACAAATCCCAGAGAAGGAGGGGCTGGACGGGGGCTGGAGTTTGGAGCTAGCTGGGGACTGGAAGGGAGGGGTCTGCCTCGCTGGGCCCCAGAATGGACCCGACAGAGGGGTCCTGTTCGCTGGACCTACAAGCTCTGTTTTAGACCGTGTTCCTGTCATCTAATAAACCTCTGTTTTACTGGCTGGCTGAGAGTCACGTCTGACTGCGAAGTGGGGGGTGCAGAACCCGCTGGCTGCCCCAGGACCCCGCCTGGGCGGACTCGCTGTGGGAAGCGCACGGAGTGGCATATGCTGAATGCTCCCAGAAGAGACCAAGGAGGTGAAGCCGTGTGAGCGTCTTGCCCTGAAGACAGTCTGCTCCGAGGGAGAGGAGGCTCCCCAAAGTGCTGACTGGCTTTGTGGGGAGCAGTTCCCGAGCATCGCCCGGGGACTCCGTGACAACTGGTGGTAGTGGTGGGATGTACTACACCTCTTGAATGGCGCTTCTTGCAGTAAGTGACTGGGGAGCAGTAAAACAGAGGGGGGACGGTTTCAGGGGGTGATTAACCCCTAGGAGTGTGTGACCAGCGAGAAGGACTGTTGGAGTAACGGGGTCCCCCTGAGGACTGCAGCGAGCAGTCTCAGGGGCGGAGGAGCTTGCCGCTCGACCCTGGGAAAGAGAAGGACGTTTGCAGTAACAGGGTTCCCCTGGGGATTGCAGCGAGCGGTCCCAGGGGCGGAGGAGTCTGAAGCTCGACCCTGGCAAAGAGGTGGTGACCACGAGAAGGGCTGGCACACTAGGGGTTCTTCCTGGAAACCGTGGGGGAGCTGAGAGCACACGGGCCTGTGAGTCCAAAGCAACTTGGGAACAGCGGAGTGATGGCCTATCACCATCTCCTCAAGAAGGACATTGTAATCCTGTGCAAAAAGAGAGGGTTACGCATTGGGAAGTTCACCAAGGCCCAGTTAATCCTGCAGCTGGAGGACGAGGAGCGCTCTAAGGAGCAGATTCCTGACCCAGACGGGGCTACAAGAGGATCTGGGAGCAGCTGGAGCAGTAGCCAGGCATCCCCGAGAGTCTGGTCCCCAACCAGACGGGGGTCTTCACGATTGGGTTCCCCATCGGGGGGTCGGAGACGGATGGGACTGGAGCTGAGTCCGAGAGAGCGAGAGGACCGTGAGAGAGAGCAAGAGCCCGAGGAAAAGCAACAGCAGCATGGACTGGCGATGGTGGAGCGGAGAGGCATAGGGGACTCCCCAGGGGTGAGTGGGGATAGACCCCGGGCTGCCAGTTCCGCAGGGAACCTCGACACTAAATTGCTGCCCCTGGTTAATGAGGGGGGGGATGTAGATGCCCACCGCACGGCCTTCACGCAGGCTGGTGATTTGAACCAGGGGGACCCTGCGGAAAAGCCCCGGTATCTAGCTCCCTTGCTGGGTCCCAAGGCCATAGACACCGTCAGCCAGATGGGTGGGGTGGTGGACAGGCTCCCACTCCTGGCCCCGGCCTATGTGTCTGTGTGGAGCCTCCTGGGCTCAGGCCCCTCGGACCCCCAGTGGGAGCGGAAGGTGATGGTCAATGGGGGGACCTGCCTGGGATGGCGAGACCCTGGGACACAGAGAACTGTTGTCGGGCCCCAGGTAGTGCAGCCGCAGATGCTGAGGGGCTGTGTGACCTGGGTGAAGGTCCCAGGGATGAAGGCCCTCGCCCTGTCTATGGCCCGGATCCCTGTGCAGACCCAGGAGGGGTCGGGCTGGCTGGCCATTGGGGTTCTCCAGGATATTGGCTGTGAGGTCCTGTTGGGGGGTGACTGTGTCTCTTTGGGACAAGATCCAGGCCCTGCCCCTGTAAGGGCGGAGGATTTGAATTTGAATCCCACTAACCAATTGGCTAAGAGGGAAATGGTCAGTGGAAATGCAAATGACCTGGCTGGCAGGAGGGAGGGGCTGCTGGGCTCAGGATACCTGCCTACCAGTAACCAGACCCCTGGGGCTGAGTGGGATGGAGAGATGCTCCCCGCCCCCCTGCACACCGGAGAGGGGGCTCACGCTGGCTCTGAGGCTGTGACCAGAGCAGGGAGCTAGCTGCCTGGCCCCACTGGGACAGCAAGGGCAGCGCTGGGCACGGTGGGAGCTGAGACCCCAGCTGAGTGGGGGGACACCCAGGCAGGGCAGGTCGGCTGCCAACCAGGTTTGCCTGGTCCAGACGTGCTGCTGGGAAGTGATTACACAGCAGGGAGGGAGCTACCAGGGACAGGGCTCAGGGGGGCTGTGACCCCAGGCCCAGCCAGCGAGAGGGAACAGGTCCCACTCCCTTCCCCGGCAGCTGAATTCCAGACCGAGCTGCAGAGGGATCCCTCCTTGGAGAAGCTGAGGGAACTTGCTGGCCACAGCGCTGCAAACCCCCTTGGGGAAGGCTGCAGGGACAGAGTCCGGTGGGAGAAGGGATTCCTGTTCCGGGAATGGGCTCCCCAAGGGGAAGTAGAACTGTGGGGAATCGGGAGGCAGCTGGTGGTGCCCCAGGAATCCACAGGGTTCTTCCCTTTCGAGCTGCTGTATGGGAGGAAAGTGAGGGGACCCCTGGACCTGAAAAGGGAGGATTGGGAGGAGAAGGGGGAGGACCCCCTGGTGGATCTCTTCCCTGAGGTGGGAGCCAATCTCCCCATCAGGTGTTCCCCGTTCAGAGTCACTGGGAAAGTAGCCCAGAACCTGGAGAGAAACGTCAAGGACATGCTGGCTTTAGATGTGATCCAGCCGTTCAACAGCCTATGGGCCTCACCCGTGGGGCTGGTCCCCAAGGAAGATGGGATGATCTGGTTTTGTGGGGACTATTGGAAGCTTAAAGCCATCACCGTGTCCGATGCCTACCCCACGCCTAGGCCTGGGGAGATTCTAGACAAGCTGAGGGGGATGGAGAACTTGCCCTGGCGTACGTCGATGTCATGTGTGTCTTTAGCCAGACCTGGGAGGAACAGGTGTCCCAGGTGAACAGGGTGCTGGGCTGCCTCAAGGAGGTGGGACTGACGGTAAAAGCTGGAAAGTGTAAGGTGGGGACGACAGAGGTGTTGTATCTGGGCCACAAGGTGGGGAGCGGCTGCCCAAGCCCAGAGCTGGCCAAGGTCAAGATGGGGGCTCTTAACCAAGAGAGCCCGAATCGCAGCCCTCCAGACCAAAGTGCTGGGAGAAGACCCAGTCCCAGTTTGAACCCCAGGGGTATTGGGGGTGGCAAAAGGGCACGGGCCACATAAACCTTCCCACATGCGGCCTGCGAGTGCCATCAAGCGCACTCGAACTAAGGGAGGGCACGAAACTGGAAGGGCCTGGTGTAACTCTCACCAAGGAATGGGAGAGATGCTGGGGCATCCATGGTAACGTTGGTGGGTTCGAACTTCCCCAGGTCACTGGCTGCAGTGACCCCGCTCAGTTCGGTCTCGAAGGGGGGAGAGATGTGACGAAGTGGGACTGTTCTTAATGTTTTCCTCAGTTTCCCCTATGCAGTTCTTAAGTGTCTAGGTGGTGGGATAAGGGTGTATGGTTGCTGCAGAGCAAAGGGCCAGGGTACATAAATGCCCCACACTCTGTCTCCTAGCAACTGATGGCCTGGGCCCCTCCTCTGCAAAGGTGCCAACTGAAGGTGTTGGAGACAAAGGGATCAGGTGACCTCCTGGCCCGGGAAAGAGACAAAGCCCAGAGAAGGAGGGGCTGGAGGGGGGTTGGAGTTTGGAGCTTGCTGGAGACTGGAAGGGAGGGCAGACGGGGGTCTGCCTCGCTGGGCCCCAGAATGGACCCGACAGAGGGGTCCTGTTCGCTGGACCTACAAGCTCTGTTTTAGACCGTGTTCCTGTCGTCTAATAAACCTCTATTTTACTGGCTGAGAGTCACGTCTGACTGCGAAGTGGAGGTGCAGAACCCTTTGGCTTCCCCAGGACCCCGCCTGGGCGGACTCGCTGTGGGACGCGCACAGAGGGGCATATGCTGAATGCTCCCAGGAGAGACCCAGGAGGTGAAGCCGTGTGAGCGTCTTGCCCTGAAGACGGTCTGCTCCAAGGGAGAGGAGGCTCCCCAAAGTCCTGACTGGCTTTGTGGGGAGCAGTTCCAGAGCATCGCCCGGGGACTCCGTGACACCTCCCATCAGGTGTTCCCCATTCAGGGTCACTGGGAAAACAGCCCAGGACCTGGAAAGAGAGGTCGGGGACATGCTGGCTTTAGGGGTGATCCAGCCGTCCGCCAGTCCCTGGGCCTCACCCGTGGTGCTGGTCCCCAAGAAGGACGGGTCGATCCGGTTCTGTGTGGACTATCGGAAGCTCAGTGCCATTACCGTGTCCGATGCCTACCCCATGCCTAGGACCTATGAGATCCTAGACAAGTTGGGGGGTGCCCGGTACCTCACTACCCTGGTTCTTATCAAAGGCTACTGGCAGGTGCCTTTGGACCCGGACGCCAGGGCGAAGTCCGCCTTCACCACACCAATAGGGCTCTTCGAGTTCCTGGGCCTGCCTTTCGGCCTCAAGGGGGCACCTGCCACCTTCCAGCGCCTGGTGGATCAGTTACTAAGGGGGATGGAGGACTTTGCACTAGCGTATATTGACGATATCTGTGTCTTTAGCCAGACCTGGGAGGAACATGTGTCCCAGGTGAAGAGAGTGCTGGGTCGCCTCCAGGATGCAGGACTGACCATAAAAGCTGAAAAGTGCAAGGTGGGGATGGCAGAGGTTTTATACCTGGGCCACAAGGTTGGGGGTGGCCACCTGAAGCCGGAGCCGGCCAAAGTGGAGGCAATCAAGGCCTGGCCCGCCCCCCAGACTAAGAATCAGGTCCAGGCTTTCATTGGGATGGCGGGGTACTACCGGAGGTTTGTGCCCCACTTTAGCTCCCTGGCAGCACCCCTCACGGAGCTGTGTCGAAAGGGAAAGCCGGACAAGGTGGTCTGGACCGAGCAGTGCCAGAGGGCTCTCTGTGCGCTGAAGGGGGCACTTATCCAGGGCCCGGTGCTGGTAAACCCGGATTTTAACAAACCCTTCCTGGTGTTCACCGACGCCTCGGACACAGGGCTGGGGGCGGTACTGATGCAAACTGATACTAAGGGGGAGAGACACCCCATTGTGTACCTGAGCAAGAAGCTGCTGCCCCGGGAGCAGCACTATGCGGCCATAGAGAAGCAATGCCTGGCCCTGGGGTGGGCCCTTAACAAACTGCAGCCGTATCTATTTGGGCGGCACTTCACCGTGTACACCGACCATTCGCCCCTGACGTGGCTGCACCAAATGAAAGGGGCTAATGCCAAGCTGCTGAGGTGGGCCCTGCTCCTCCAGGGGTATGACATGGAGGTGGTCCATGTGCGGGGGAGTGCCAATGTTATAGCGGATGCTTTATCGCGGGGCGGGGACCCTGAACTTCCCCAGGTCACTGGCTAAGTGACCCTGCTCCGTTCAGCCTCGAAGGGGGGAGAGATGTGACGAAGTGGGGGGTTTTCTTGTTTTCTGTGGAGTTTCAATGGTTTGCATGCGGAGGGGGTGGGACTCAGTTTCCCTGGGTGTTACTGGTTTAACGAGGTGAGGGGAGAGGGAGTGTGTTTTGCAGAGGACCGGAGAGAGGACGTGGGGACCCAGCAGGTGGCCGGGAGGATGGATACCCCAGCGACCGGTGACCTGGCGACCTGGTGACCCAGAGGCCCAGCTGAGGGGACGCAGCCGGTTCTGGCCAGTGGGAGGACAATGGGCTGCAGGGTGAGGACCCAGTGACCGAACCAGCCGGTTCCAGCCAGAGGACAGAAGCAGGAGAGGAGGCCCCAGTTTACGACCCTGTTTACCTGGAGAGAAGACAATGGACAGAGGCGGGGCTTGGGGCCGGGGGTATCAGATGCCCAGCTGAGGAGCAGGGGGGCTCTGGGCTGGAGAGGGAAAGCAGGCAGAGCCCACCTGGATGCAGGGAGACTGGGATGTGCTGGGCTGAGGGAGGCCAGGCCTGAGGCCCTGAGAGTTTCCTGTGCTGGGTTCAACTCTCAATAAACCCTCCTGTTTTATGCTGGCTGAGAGTCACTCCGGTCTAGAGAACAGGGTGGCATCAACCCCTTTAGGGGTGGAGGCCCGGGGGGGGTGTCCAGAGCGAGTGGACTCCCCGAGGGGGCCCACGGCGAGAAACAGGTGTGCTAGGGCTCCAAGAGGTGCGGATCCAGGAGGTGGAGGGGCCTGACCCCGAGAGAGAGTGGACCCCCGAGAAGGGCTGTCGCTCTGAAAGGGGCACCCCCCACGGACCGCACGGGGCCAAGAGTGGGCACGATCTGTGAGTCCGTGACACTGCCCACCCACAAAGTCCCAGTCAAGACCGTCTGGGCCCCCCAGGCCTCCCTCCCAGAGGTCCCAGCTGCCCCCCCATCTGCCCCACAACTCACCAGCGTCATTCAGCCACTTCTCCAGCAGCGGCTTGAGCTTGCACATGTTCTTGAAGCTGAGGTTCAGGGCCTCGAACCGGGAGATGGTCGTCTGGCTGAAGTCGTTGCCGTAGAGTTTCCCCATGGCCAGCCCTACGTCGCCCTGGGGGGGGGGGGGTCACAGTCAGCAGCAGGGCAAGAGAGAACCCAGGAGTCCTGGCATCCAGCCCTCCCACTCTAACCACTAGGCCCCACTGCCCTCCCAGAGCCAGGAGAGGACCCAGGAGTCCGACTCCCAGCCCCCCGGCTCTAACCACTAGGCCCCACTGCCTTCCCAGAGGAGGGAGAGAACCCAGGAGTCCGGCTCCCAGCCCCCCCGTTCTAACCATTAGGCCCCCGTCCCAGAGCCAGGCGAGGACCCAGGCATCCGGCTCCCCACCCCCCAGCAGTACCTGCGTGAAGCCAAGCTTGATGCGTCGCTGTTTGAAGGTGCGGGCGAACTGCTCCAGTTCCTCCAGGTCGCTGGGCTCCTCGGGGTGCGCTGGCGGCTCCAGGCATTTCGGGGGCTGGGGGTGCGCAAGGTGGGACTCGGGGAGACCCGGCCGAGTCACTGGCTGGGGGGGACAGGGGGTCACTGGGGGGCACAGGAGACAGGGGGATCCATGCACCCCAGCAGCCAGCACAGACCTTGTGCCCCCTGCTGGATGGGGGGATGGATGGACAGACGGCTGGTGTGGGGAGAGATGGATGGATGGACTGACGGATGGGGGTGGGGGGTGATGGATGGACGGACTGACGGATGGGGGTGGGGGGAGATGGATGGACAGACAGACGGATGGGGGGGATGGATGGACGGACAGACGGATGGGTGTGGTGGGATGGGGGGATGGATGGACAGACGGATGGGGGTGGGGGTGATGGATGGACGGACAGACGAATGGGGGTGGGGGGAGATGGATGGACAGACAGACGGATGGGGGGGATGGATGGATGGACAGACAGATGGGGGTGGGGGGAGATGGATGGACAGACAGACGGATGGGGGGGATGGATGGACGGACAGACGGATGGGGGGGATGGATGGACGGACAAGTTCGGGAGGGTGATGAAGTGGGAATTTTGCATAATATTTTGGATGACTATTGTGTGTGCCTCAGTTTCCCCATGTGGTGCCTGGTTACTAGGTGCGGAGGGATTGTTTTCTCTGCACAGACCCAGAGACGGATGCCTGGGGCTGAGGGTCTCTGAGGTCCTAGTGAGGCAGGGCTGTCCCCGGGGGTCCCAGGGGTGAGGGGTTTCCCCGGGGGTCCCAGGGGTGGGGGTCCCAGAAGACAATGGCCCGGACACTTGGTACCGGGGCCGGCCCTCCACAGGACACCGGGCGGGGTGAGCAGCTGGAGGACGAAGGGCTGGGAGGGGCGGGGGGGTGGCTGGATGGGGTCTCACGGAGGGGGGGCAGGGCCGCCCCAGCTGGACTGTGCTGTAATTTCTCTTCTCCAGGGTCGCTCCGGGCATTCGACGCTGTGTCCGGACCCCCAAGAACCCGCCCGGGTCACTGCTGCCTCGGTGGTGGGGTCACGGCTCCCGCGGTGGGGTGTGAGTCTCCCCCAATGTCCCACCCAGGGGGACGCGCTGCAGGGGGCTCCCGGCCTGGCCCAGGGGGCTGCAGGCTCCGAGGGTCGGCCCTGGGGGCGGGACTGACCCCAGTGACGTGAGCCCCAGCGGGTGGCGCAGGGAAGGGGTCCCCCAGGGACGGTCCCAGAGCTGGGCGAGAGCACCAGGCCTGGGGATCCGTGACAGATGGACAAACAGTTGGAGGTGTGGCGGGGGGGATGGACGGACAGACGGACGGATGGGGTGGGGGGTGGACGGTAGTGGGGGGCATGGACAGACAGACAGATCGATGGGGTGGGGGGAGGACGGATGGACAGACGGATAGGGTGGGGGGGATGGACGGACAGACGGACAGATGGGGTGGGGAGGATGGACGGACAGACGGATGGGGTGGGGGGTGGACGAATGGATGGTAGTGGGGGGCATGGACAGACAGACAGATCGATGTGGTGGGGGGAGGACGGATGGACAGACGGATGGGGGTGGGGGGGATTGGACGGACAGATGGGGTGGGGGGGATGGAAGGATAGATGGACGGATGGGGTGGGGGGATGGAAGGACAGACGGACGGATGGGGTGGGGGGTGGACGGATGGATCGGGTGGGGGGCATGGACAGACAGACAGATCGATGGGGTGGGGGGGATGGACGGACGGACAGACGGATGGGGGTGGGGGGATGGATGGAAGGATGGACGGATGGGGGTGGGGGGATGAACAGACAGACAGATCGATGGGGTGGGGGGGATGGACGGACGGACAGACCGATGGGGTGGGGGGGGTGGACGGACGGACAGACGGATGGGGTGGGGGGGATGGACGGACAGACAGACGGATGGGGTGGGGGGGATGGATGGACAGACGGATGGGGTGGGGGGTGGACGGATGGATGGTAGTGGGGGGCATGGACAGACAGACAGATCGATGTGGTGGGGGGAGGACGGATGGACAGATGGATGGGGGTGGGGGGGATTGGACGGACAGACGGACAGATGCGGTGGGGGGTGGACGGATGGATGGGGTGGGGGGCATGGACAGACAGACAGATCGATGGAGTGGGGGGATGGACGGAAGGATGGACGGATGGGGTGGGGGGATGGATGGACGGACAGATCGATGGGGGTGGGGGGGATGGATGGACAGACGGACGGATGGGGGTGGGGGGGATGGACGGACAGACGGACGGATGGGGGTGGGGGGGATGGATGGACAGACGGACGGATGGGGTGGGGGGATGGACGGACGGACGGATGGAGGGGAGGTGGATACCGGCCCCTCTGCCCCCCTGGCTGGCTCACCTGTGCAGGCAGCCCGGCGCGGGGGGGGGTTGGCAGGAGCCCCCCCGGGCTTTGCTGAGGTAGCTGAAAGAGATTTGGTGTCGGGAGCAGCCCTGCAGGAGAGGAGAGCGAGTGAGCCCGGGCGCCCAGCCCCCGCGACACGCCTGCCTCTGGGGGGTGGGGGGCTGGGCATACAGGGACCCTCGCCCGGGCAGAGATGCCGCCCCTCTGGGGTGGTGCATGGGAGCCGATGCTGGAGGGCTCCGTGGCCGAATGCTGGAGTGCCTGGTGGGGAGAGGCTGGCGGGCCGTGCCCGGCTGAGGGGGCAGGAGGCTGGGGGGGAGCTGGGGGGAGCTGGGGGGTAGGGCACTGGGGGGAGCTGGGGGGCGGTGCCCAGCTGGGGGGGGCTGGGGGAACTGGGGGGCAGGGCGCTGGGGGGCGCTGGGGGGAGCTGGGGGGCGGTGCCCAGCTGGGGGGGCTGGGGAGGAGCTGGGGGGCAGGGCACTGGGGGGAGCTGGGGGGCGGTGCCCAGCTGGGGGGGGCTGGGGGGCAGGGCGCTGGGGGGAGCTGGGGGCAGTGCCCAGCTGGGGGGGGTTGGGGGGGAGCTGGGGGGCAGGGCGCTGGGGGGAGCTGGGGGGCGGTGCCCAGCTGGGGGGGCTGGGGGGCAGGGCGCTGGGGGGAGCTGGGGGGCGGTGCCCAGCTGGGGGGAGCTGGGGGATAGGGCCCAGCTGGGGGGGTCTAGGGGGAGCTGGGGGGCAGGGCGCTGGGGGGAGCTGAGGGGCGGTGCCCAGCTGGGGGGGCTGGGGAGGAGCTGGGGGGCAGGGCACTGGGGGGAGCTGGGGGGCGGTGCCCAGCTTGGGGGGAGCTGGGGGGGAGCTGGGGGGCGGTGCCCGGCTGGGGGGGGCAGGGCGCTGGGGGGAGCTGGGGGCAGTGCCCAGCTGGGGGGGTTGGGGGGCAGGGCGCTGCCAGGGCTGTACCTTGCTGTCCTTGCTGGGCCTGTGGCAGCAGGAACTGGGCGGGCGGCTGGAGGTGGTGCCCAGGGACAAGCACCAGCTGCTGGAGCTGAAGGAGCTGCTGGATGTCCTGGGGGACAGAGAGAGGGTCAGGGGGGAGATGGGGGGCAGGGCCTGGCGCCGTGTGGGGCTCAGAGCCACAGCAGCCCCGATGCACAGAAAATGACGGCTCTCCCCACCTATGGTGCGCAGTGCCCGGTGCAGTGCAGTGACATCCCCGCAGTGCCCGGTACGGTGCAGTGACACACACACACCCACAGTGCCCGGTGCAGTGCAGTGACATCCCCCGCAGTGCCCAGCAGGGTGCAGTGACACACACACACCCCATGCGTGGTGCGATGCAGAGACACGTGGTGCCCAGCACGATGCAGTGAGCACCTACAATGCCAAGCCCAGTGCAGTGACGCTCCGTGGTGCCCGGTGCAATGCAGTGACACACCTCACAGTGCCCAGTGTGATGCAGTGCCCGCCCGCAGTGCCCAGAGCGATGCAGCGACACCCCCCACCGAGCCCAGTGCAATGCAGTGCCCCCCCGCGCAGTGCCCAGAGCGATGCAGCGCCCCCCGCGGGGCCCGTCCCTTACCTGCGCGGTGAGCTGGATGGGCTGCGACAGAGCCAGCTGGGGCGTTTGCGGCTGGCTCTGGGGCGCCTCGCCCCCCGGCGGCTGGCTGGCGGCGTTGGCTGCAGCGGCCGCGTTGGATTGCTGCACGGCCGCGGCCAGGAGCTGTGCCTGCGCCTGCTGCAGGAGGAGCTGCTGCTGGGCGGGCATCAGGGCCGTCAGCTGTGGGCCGGGCGAGCCGGGGCGCAGGGGGCGCGGGCGGGGGAGGGGGACAGAGAGGGGAAGCAGCAGGTTAGTCCCAGCGCGTCCCCCAAAAAGCGCCAGCGAGCGGCAAAGCAGCCCCCACCCCTGTTAGCGCAAGGGCACCAGCCTGGGGCCAGATGGGAGCCAGCGCCCCCTGCAGGGGAAAGGCCCCGAGCCCTGTTTCCTGCCCCCTGAGCCAGCCCCCACCCCCCACCCCAGGGCCATCACCCCCCTCACCACCGGGGGCCCCCACTCACCCCGGCCAGCTGGCTGCCGGCTAACATGAGCTGGGCCTGGGGCAGGTGCGGCTGTTGGGCCGGGGGGGCCGGTGCTGGAGCTGGAGGCAGGGCCGTGGGGTCCTCCGCCTTGATCTGGGGGAGAGGAGAGACGGGTCAGGGGGGCAGGGCACTGGGGGGGCAGAGCGGGGCATTGGCAGGGGGTCAAGGGTCACAACAGGGGCCTAGTATGGGGGGGGTCCGAAGAGGCCTGGCGGGGGGGTTGGAGCGGAGGAGTCGGGGGTCACAGCAGGCCCTGGTGGGGGGGTCAGAGTGGGGGGGATCAGGGGTCACAGGGAGGCCTGGTGGGGGGTCAGAGTGGGGGGGGCAGGAGTCGGGGGGGCCTGGCAGAGGGGTTGGAGTGGAGGGGTTGGGGGTCAGAGGGGGGTCAGGGGTCACAGGGAGGCCTGGTGGGGGGGTCAGAGTGGGGGGGTCAGGGGTCAGAGGGGGGCCTGGTGGGGGGTCAGAGGGGGGGTCAGGGGTCACAGGGAGGCCTGGTGGGGGGTCAGAGTGGGGGGGTCAGGAGTCGGGGGGGCCTGGCAGAGGGGTTGGAGCGGAGGGGTTGGGGGTCAGAGTGGGGTCAGGGGTCACAGGGAGGCCTGGCAGAGGGGTTGGAGTGGAGGGGTTGGGGGTCAGAGGGGGGTCAGGGGTCACAGGGAGGCCTGGTGGGGGGCTCAGAGTGGGGGGGTCAGAAGTCGGGGGGGCCTGGCAGAGGGGTTGGAGTGGAGGGGTTGGGGGTCAGAGGGGGGTCAGGGGTCACAGGGAGGCCTGGTGGGGGGTCAGAGTGGGGGGGTCAGGGGTCAGAGGGGGGCCTGGTGGGGGGTCAGAGTGGGGGGGTCGGGGGTCAGAGGGGGGCCTGGCTGGGGGGGAGGCTTTTGGCCCCGGGCCAGCCTGGGCCGTTCTCACGCTGATCTCTCCCTCCCCCGACGGAGCCAGACTCACCCCCCCTCGGAAACTCTGAGGTGCTGGGTGGGGAGATCCCCTCCCCCAGCCCCGCCGGCATGGGGGGCCATCTGGGGGGCAGGGCTGGGGAGCTGCGATGGGGGACA
This sequence comes from Emys orbicularis, assembly GCF_028017835.1. Taxonomy (NCBI): domain Eukaryota; kingdom Metazoa; phylum Chordata; order Testudines; family Emydidae; genus Emys; species Emys orbicularis. The sequence goes on along the minus strand of NC_088702.1, from coordinate 23,836,456 downwards.
GGACCAGGGATACTGGGGGGGGTTCAGCTCCCCAGCTTGCGGAGGGGGGCTGGCGGGGGGTGGGGCGCTCACTCGCGCGCTCTCCTGTCCCCCCCACCCGCCCGCTGAGCCGCTTCCTGTTTTGCTGCCGCCCTGGGGGCCCCGGGATTTCCCCCCACCCCCACCCCCCTGAGTCATCGCCCGCAGCCAGCCAACCGAGCGAAAACAGGAACGGGGGGGGGGTGAAAACCCCTGGGAACCAGGCATGGCCCCCGCCAGGCACAGCCCCCCACCGCCCCCCCCCAGGCACAGCTCTTACCTTGGGGCTGGGGCCGGTGGGGGCCGGGGAGAATGGGGCTGGTTTGCTCTGCTGGGTCTGCGACAGATGGGGGGACCCTGAGTCAGTGGGGGAATGGGGACCCTCCTGTGCCCCCATTCCCCCCAAAACCCCACTGTGCTCCCCCCACCTGCACCGTGCTCCCCACGACCCCAGTGCGCCCCCCCCCCCACCGTGATCCCCCAGCCCTGCATGGTCCCCCTACGCCCCCAACTCCACTGCTCCCCAAGCCCCCCCCACCTCTCTGGACCCTGCCACGCTCCCCCCGACACCGGGCTCTCCCTCTGCCCCCCCCCCCGAGCTCCCCCTTCTCACTCACCTGGTGGTTTGTGTCGGGACCGTTTCGTTCTGTGTCTGGAACAAGAGAGAAAATGAACCTTCGTCTCCTGCCTCCCCAAGCGGGATCAAACCCTCACAGCCCCCTGCCCCACGGCCCTGCCCCCCAGCACTGGCCCCCCCAAACCAGGGCACCCACAGGGCCTGCTAAGGACCTCGTCCCCGACCCCCTTCGCCGGCTCCGTGGGGGGGGAGAGACTGGTGGGCGGAGGGGCAGCCCCCAGCAGGGGTGGGGAGGGGAGGGGCAGCCCCCAGCAGGGTTTCGGGGGTACCTGTGTGCTCCCCATGTGGCTCCACTCGTGCCTTCTCCAGCTCCAGTGGCTTAGACATTCTTATTTCTAGAGAGAGAGATGGGGAGCGATGAATAACCGGGCCAGGGACCCAGGCGTCCTGGCTCCCCCCTCCCACTCCCCGCTCTAACCACTAGGCCCCACTCGCCTCCCAGAGCCAGGAGAGAACCCAGGCATCCTGGCTCCCGGCCCCCCCCCCCTCCCCACGCTGTTGGCTGCTCAGTGACAAGGCCCTCCGGGTGGGGGGCCGGCCAGGTGGGGGCTGGGTCCCTTCGCTGCGGTGGGGCACAGAACTGGCCCCGATCCAGCCCCGGGGCGGGGGGGAGGGATGGGACATGGGGCCTGTCCCCTCTAGGGGGCGCCAGCCCCGGGGGGGGGGGGATGGGACATGGGCCCTTTCCCCTCCCCCACTTGGTGCTCTCAGGCTGGGGCTCCCCCCTCCCACAGATGGAAACCTGAAGCCTAACCCCCCCCCCATCAGATTCCCTCCCCCAGCCCCTCCTCCGCTGACTCAAATTCGGGGTGACCCACAACCCAGCCAACTCCCCCCTCCGCCCAACCCTGCTCCCTCCCAGGCTACCCCCCCAGGAATTACCTCCAGGGTGAGAATTTAACCCCTGCCTGTCCACGCTGCCTGCTCGCCCTCCGGCCAGCCCCAGGGGGTCCCTGCCCCCCAGGCCGCAGACACGGCCCCCCAGCGCCTGCCTGCTCGGCTGGCTCTGCACCCCCGGGACCAAGTGGGCCCGGAGCCCGGGCTGCCAGGAGCCGCTTGCTGCCTCATTTGCATGAGGGACTGAGTCACCAGCACAAACCCCGAAACAGGCGGGCGGGGGGCGGGGGCGGCTCCAGGCTGGGGATCCTGGGGACTGGGGGGACAGGGGGGCAGGACCATGTCTGGTGCCAGGGGGCTGGGGTACGGCGGGGGGATGGGCCTGGTGCCGGGGGGGGCTGGGCTGTGTCCAAGTGCCAGGGGGTGGGGTATGCTGGGGGGCTGGGCTGTGTCCAGGTGCCGGGGGGCAGGGTACGCCGGGGGTGGGGTACACCGGGGGCTGGCCTGTGTCCCGGTGCTGGGGGGGGCAGGGTATGCCGGGGGGTGGGGTATGCTGGGGGCTGGGGTACGCCGGGGGGCTGGGGTAGGCCGGGAGCTGGGCAGTGTCCAGGTACTGGGGGGTGTAGGGTACGCCAGGTGGCTGGGGTACACTGGAGGGCTGGACTGTGTCCAGGTGCTGGGGGGCAGGGTACGCCGGGGGGTTTGGGTACGTCGGGGGTATGGACTGTGTCCAGGTGCTGGGGGGCAGGGTACGCCAGGTGGCTGGGGTACACTGGAGGGCTGGACTGTGTCCAGGTGCTGGGGGGCAGGGTACGCCGGGGGGGTTGGGTACGTCGGGGGTATGGACTGTGTCCAGGTGCTGGGGGGCAGGGTACGCCGGGGGGCTGGGGTACGCCGGAGGGCTGGACTGTGTCCAGGTGCTGGGGGGCAGGATACGCCGGGGGGTTGGGGTACGCCGGGGGTATGGACTGTGTCCAGGTGCTGGGGGGCAGGGTACGCCGGGGGGCTGGGGTACGCCGGAGGGCTGGACTGTGTCCAGGTGCTGGGGGGCAGGGTACGCCGGGGGGTTGGGGTACGCCGGGGGTATAGACTGTGTCCAGGTGCTGGGGGGCAGGGTACGCCGGGGGGTTGGGGTACGCCGGGGGTATAGACTGTGTCCAGGTGCTGTGGGGCAGGGTACACCGGGGGGCCTGTCCCACAGGCCATGGCCTGACGTTCCCGAGTTGTGACAGCCTCAGCCCCCCATCCCCCAACGTCTCGCTCTCTGGGCCCCGTCAGCATCCTCCACTCCCTGGGGCCGCCCGGGGGCCAGGATCGTCCCCCCCCCAGCCATGCCCAGGCCCCCCAGCCCGATTTCAGACTCCAGGCCTGGCATGAGCCTGCTGCAGCCCCTGCCCCCCTCCCCGCCAGCCCCTCCCCCTCACGGCTCTGCCCTGCGGAACTGCCTGCCACTGCGCGGGGGGCCCAGCTGGGGCGGGGGGCAATGGGGGAGTCCTGCCTCCCCACCCCCCGGACACAAGCCTGTCTGTCCCTGTCGCCCTGGGCTGGGGGGCTGGGCCCTGCTGTGTGTGAGCGCCCGGCCGGGCTGGGGGGCTGGGCCCTGCTGTGTGTGAGCGCCCGGCCGGGCTGGGGGGCTGAGGGGCTGGGCTCTGCTGTGTGTGAGCGCCCGGCCGGGCTGGGGGGCTGGGGGGCTGGGCTCTGCTGTGTGTGAGCGCCCGGCCGGGCTGGGGGGCTGGGGGGGCTGGGGGGCTGGGCGCTACTGTTTGTGAGCGCCCGCCTGGGCTGGGGGGCTGGGCTCTGCTGTATGTGAACGCCCGGCCGGGCTGGGGGGCTGGGGGGCTGGGCCCTGCTGTGTGTGAGCGCCCGGCTGGGCTGGGGGGCTGGGCTCTGCTGTATGTGAACGCCCGGCCGGGCTGGGGGGCTGGGCCTGGCAAAGCCCCCCCAGCACTTTCACTTCTCCTATTTGTTTCCCTTTTGCATTTTTAGCCGGTTTAAAAAAGCCTCCGATTTACTGAAACCCAGACTAAAAATACCCCGCGGAACCGGCCGGCCCCCCACAGGCAGGGCCCCCCCCACAGTCAGCCCCCCACGGCCGGAGCCTCCACCCCACGGCCAGTCCCCCACAGCCAGCGTCCCACCCCACGGCCAGCACCCCACGGGCAGGGCTCCCCCCACAGTCAGCCCCCCACGGCCAACTCCCCCATCCCACGGCCAGCACCCCCACCCCACGGCCAGCACCCCCACAGTGAGTGACCCCCACAGCCAGTGCCTCCTACCCCACGGCCAGTGCCCCCACCCCACGGCCAGCCTCCCATGGCCAGCACCCCCACCCCACTGCCAGCACCACACAGCCTGCACCCCCACAGCCTGCCCCCACAGCCAGTGCTTCCCCACCACATGGCCAGTCTCCCCCCACGGCCAGTGCCCCACACCCCACAACCAGCCCTGCCCTGCTCCCCACAGCACCCCCTGCTGGGAATCCCCCCACCCCATGAACAGAGCCAGACGCAGAGGGAACCCAGGCAGGGGGAACTGACCCACCCCCCAGCCCTGCCCCCTGCTCCTCTCCCCACCCCCTACCTGGCATCCACCTGTCGGGGTTCACCATGGCGGGGGGAGCTCGGCTGCATGGGCCCCGGCAGCGTGCTGCCCGGCGGGGCGAGGAGGGGTGTGACGGGGGAGGGGCAGAGCAGGGGGGAGTTCCCAGCCCCCCCCCTCCCCCAGGAGGAGAGAGGGAAGGAGCAGGGGGGGGCAGGGGGAACGCGGGCAGCAGGAAGCAGCTGGGAGGAAATTGCAGGGGAGGCGAGGGGTGAGGAAAACACCCGCGTGCGACCGAGCTCCTGGCACAGACACAGGCACGCCCAGCGTGCGACAGGGCCCACAGCACAGACACACGTACACCCGCGTGCGACAGGGCTCCCGGCACAGACACACGTACACCCGCGTGCAACAGAGCTCCTGGCACAGACACAGGCACGCCCAGCGTGCGACAGGGCCCACAGCACAGACACACATACACCCGCGTGCGACAGGGCCCACAGCACAGACACACATACACCCGCGTGCGACTGAGCTCCTGGCACAGACACAGGCACGCCCAGCGTGCGACAGGGCCCACAGCACAGAACACCCGCGTGCGACTGAGCTCCTGGCACAGACACAGGCACGCCCAGCCTGCGACAGGGCCCACAGCACAGACACACGTACACCCGCGTGCGACAGGGCCCACAGCACAGACACACATACACCCGCGTGCGACAGAGCTCCTGGCACAGACACAGGCACGCCCAGCGTGCGACAGGGCCCACAGCACAGACACACGTACACCCGCGTGCGACAGGGCTCCTGGCACAGACACACGTACACCCGCGTGCAACAGAGCTCCTGGCACAGACACAGGCACGCCCAGCGTGCAACAGGGCCCACAGCACAGACACACATACACCCGCGTGCGACAGGGCCCACAGCACAGACACACATACACCCGTGTGCGACTGAGCTCCTGGCACAGACACAGGCACGCCCAGCATGCGACAGGGCCCACAGCACAGACACACGTACACCCGTGTGCAACAGAGTACCTGGCACAGACACACATACACCTGGCATGCGACAGAGCTCCTGGCACAGACACAGGCACACCCAGCGTGCAACAGGGCCCACAGCACACACGTACACCCATGTGCGACAGAGCTCCTGGCACAGACACATGTACACTCGTGTGTGACAGAGCTCCTGGCACAGACACACGTACACCCACATGCGAGAGGGCCCACAGCACACATGTACACCCACGTGCAACAGAGCTCACGTACACCCGCGTGCGACAGAGCTCCTGGCACAGACACACGTACACCCATGTGCGACAGAGATCCTGGCACAGACACACGTACACCCGCGTGCGACAGAGCTCCTGGCACAGACACACGCACACCTGGCATGCGACAGGGCCCCTGAAAGAGACACACATACACTTGGTGTGCGACAGGTCCCGTGGCACAGAAGCACATACCAAGCGTGCAACGGGGCCCCGACACGGACACACGCCCACCCCGCGTGTGACGGGGCCCCTGGCTCTGATACACGCCCACCCACGTGCGACGGGGCCCCGACACGGTCACACGCCCACCCCGTGTGCGACGGGGACCTGACACGGACACACGCCCACCCCGCGTGCGACCGGGCCCCTGGCTCTGACACACACAGTCTGCCCCGGGTCTGGCACTCACAGCAACCGCTCAGGCAGCACCTGTGCCTCAGCCGCTGTCCACCAGGGGGCAGCAGAACCCCGTGAACATTCACACCCACCCCCCCAACCCGCCCCAGCCCCCCAACCCACCCCCTGACCCTGCAGAGACAGGGTCACACCTGGCTCCGGGCCTGCGGGTCAGGGGTATGGGGCACCTCGGACTCCCCTGTTCCCATCTCTCAGTGAGCCCCCCCGAGCCTTATCCCTCCCCCACCCAGGGGTCAGCCTGGGGGGCTGGCAGCGGCTGGGGAGTCAGGGGGGCTGGCGGCTGTCGAGGTGGGGGGGCTGGGGGAGGCGTTGTGGGGGAGAATCAGAGGCTGTGGGGCCCATGGGCGCTATGGGCAGGCTGGGGGAGAGGTGCTGCAGGGTCTGGGGGGGGGGGAAAGAGTCTGGGGAGCATTGACAGGGGCTGGGGGCAGGGGGGAGGCCTGAGGGGGGTGTTGGTGGGGCTGTGCGGGACAAGAGGTGAGGGGGTGAGGATGCTCCCCGGGGATGGGGGGGCCGGGGGTTAGGGGAAGGGCTGGGGGACACTCCCCAAGGCTGGGGGGGCCGGGGGCGATGGGAAAGGGCCGGGGGATGCTTCCCGGGGATGGGGGGCAGGGGCAAGGGGGAAGGGCCAGGGGATGCTCCCCGGGGATGGGGGGCGGGGGCAAGGGGGAAGGGCCGGGGGAAGCTTCCCAGGGATGGGGGGGCCGGGGGCGAGGAGGACGGGCCGAGGGATGCTCCCCGGGGCTGGGGGGGCCGGGGCGAGGGGGAAGGGCGGGGGGATGCTCCCTGGGGCTGGGGGGGGCCGGGGATTAGGGGGGAAGGGCCGGGGGGCGCTCCCCGGGGATCGGAGTAGGGGCAGGAGCGGAGGACTGGGAGGAGGTGGGGGTGCAGGCGTAGGTGGGACCATGCCCAGGCATGGGGCCGGGCCTAGGCGTGGGTGAACGCAGCCCTCTCCCAGCAGGGGGCGATGTGGGTGAGGGTGCGACCCGGCGACCCGGCCTCACCCCAAGCTGGGCCAGACCCAGCGAAGGGGCCTGGCGGGGGACATCTTCCGTTTGCACATCTGTGTGCGTCTGCCTGCCCTCGCACACTTGCCTGCACCTTCCCCTGGACTTGCACACTCACCTGCCTCTTCCCCTGCCCTTGCCCACTCGCCTGCACCTTCCCCTGCCCTTGCACTCTCACCTGCCTCTTCCCCTGCTCTCGCACACTCGCCTGCCTCTTCCCCTGGCCTCACACACTCACCTGCCTCCTCCCCTGACCTCGCACAGTCACCTACCCCTTTCCTGGCCATCACACACTCACCTATCCCTTCCCCTGTCCTCGCACACTCCCCTGGCCTTGCACACTCCCCTGCACCTTCCCCTGGCCTGGCACACTCATCTGCACCTCCTCCTGACCTCGCACACATATCCCTTTTCTGCCCCCTCGGTCTCCCCTCCCACAGCCCTGCCAGGGGGCACAGTGTGTGAGAGACCCAATATTGTAGGCCCCACACTAGTTCTCTGCACACGGAGGGCGCCATGCTGACACTTGCATTTCCAGTGCAAAGAATTCTCACCAGTACCAGGGTGGGGGCCCAAATTCACTGCGGGGGGGGGGGGCGGAGGCAGGGATGGGAGCAGCGGGGAAAGGCCGGGAAGATGGCGGGGGGGGGGGGGGGGGAGAAAACAGCAGGTGAATGATTGGCTGGGTGTGAAGGGGGGGGACGGGGGGCAGCTGGGGGGGGCTGTTCCTGGGGGGCATCGTCCATCAGCCCCAGTCCCCCTCCCTCCCCCCCCCCCCCGCCGGGGCTGCCACGGGGAATGATTCAGTGTCTCAGCTGCCAATCGATGAGCCGCGGGGGGGCGGCAGGGGGGGCCGCCGGCTCTGACCAGCCAGCCCATTGCATGCCCCCCCCCCAGCGCCGTCTGCCTTCCTGAGCCCCCCCGGCACCACAGGTCACGACTGCACAAGGCTCAGCGCTCAGCTGTCTGCTCCCCCCCCCTCAGGGATCGAGGCCCAGAACTGGGGGGACTCACCCCCCGCCCCCCCCTCCCCCCGGTACAAGCCGGGAGAGAATTAAACCATCAGGAGAGGAGCAGATTCAGCGCCGACACGCCAGCCGCACGGGGGGAGATGGAGAAAGAGCCAAAGGGAACGGAATTGCCCAAGGTCACACAGAAAGAGCGGGGAGAGAACCCAGGAGTCCTGGCTCCCAGCCCCCCTGCTCTAACCCACCAGCCCCCACTCCCCTCACAGAGCCGGGGAGAGAAGCCAGGAGCCCTGGCTCCCAGCCCCCCTGCTCTAACCCACCAGCCCCCACTCCCCTCCCAGAGCCGGGGAGAGAAGCCAGGAGCCCTGGCTCCCAGCCCCCCCTGTGCTAACCACTAGACCCCACTCCCCTCACAGAGCCAGGGAGAGAACCCAGGAGTCCTGGTTCCCAGCCCCCCTGCTCTAACCCACCAGCCCCCACTCCCCTCCCAGAGCCGGGGAGAGAAGCCAGGAGCCCTGGCTCCCAGCCCCCCCTGTGCTAACCACTAGACCCCACTCCCCTCACAGAGCCAGGGAGAGAACCCAGGAGTCCTGGCTCCCAGCCCCCCCTGCGCTAACCACCAGCCCCCACTCCCCTCCCAGAACCGGGGAGAGAACCCAGGAGTCCTGGCTCCCAGCCCCGTGCTCTAACCACTAGACCCCGCTGCTCTGCCAATACCCCTTAATCCCAACCCTGGCAGGGCACCGCTGTGGGGAAGCTCAGAACGCCAAGGCCCCTGGCTCAGCTGCGGGGGGTAGATGGGGATAAGGAGGCAGGAGTGAGGGCCGCTTCCTCCCCCCCAGCCATCCCCCTTCACCCCCACAACTGGAGACTCCACCCAGTCTCCGTGCGGCTCCTGGCCCCCCTCCCCCCACCCAATTTGGCCGATTGGCAGAGCTGTCCGTCAGCCCCGCGTCCCCGCTGCGAGAATGGACACTGTCCCCTCAGGGGGCCGGGAGTGGGGTCGGGGGGGTCACGGGAGCCCCCCCCATTACCAACACAAGGCTACAGACATTGGGGGCCACACAGCCCAGCCTCGTGCCTTTGGAGGCTGGGTGTGGGGGGCTGAGTCCTGGTGAACCCCCATCACGGGTCGGCCACTGAACAAGCATCAGATGGGGCCGGATGAGAGCGTCCCCATCCTGGGGCAGATTGGGGCCGGCGACCCTAGAGGGGAGAGGCCCTGTGCCCTGTTCCCTGCCCCCGGAGCTGGCTGGCCCATGGGGGAGGGTTTGGAGGCTGGGGGGCGGGCAGTGCAGGCAGGGCCTCGGTGGTGCCCGTCACTCGCTGTCCCAGCTGAGCTGACGCTAATTAAAACTCCATTAAACTTCATTAAGTGGCTGCACTTCCGACCTCATTAAATGCTGATGAGGAGAGAGACGCCCCCCCACTCTCTCTCGCCCACCCCTGCTAGGCTGCTCTGACCTCTGGGCTCGGGGCCGAGGACAGGGTGGGGGGCGCCACCGAGGAGCCGGGCGATTGGCTGAGGAAGGGGATACCCCAAAGTGCAAACAGCTCAGTCCCTCACTCCTATGTCATCCAGCCCCGGAACCTTCTCACCCCCACTGTTCTAGTCATGGAACCTTCCAGCTCCAACATTCCAGCCCCGGAACCTTCCAGCCCAAACCTTCCAGCCCTGGAACCTTCCCACCCTCACTGTTCTAGTCATGGAACCTTCCAGCTCCAACATTCCAGCCCCAGAACCTTCCCATCCCCAATGTTCCAGCTCCGGAGTCATCCCACGCCAACGTCCCAGACCCAGAACCTTCCCAGCCCCACTGTTCTAGTCATGGAACCTTCCAGCTCCAACATTCCAGCCCCGGAACCTTCCCACCCCCAAAGTTCCAGCCCTGGAATCTTCTCACCCCCACTCTTCCAGTCATGGAACCTTCCAGCCCTGGAACCTTCCAGCACCAATGTTCAAGCCCCAGAATCTTCCCACCTCCAACGTTCCAGACCCGGAACCTTTCTACCCCCACTTTTCTAGTCATGGAGCCTTCCAGCCCCAACATTCCAGCCCTGGAACCTTCCCATCCCCAATGTTCCAGCTCCAGAGTCGTCCAACGCCCAACGTCCCAGACCCAGAACCTTCCCAGCCCCACTGTTCTAGTCATGGAATCTTCCAGCCCCAACGTTCCAGCCCCGGAACCTTCCCATCCCCAACATTCCATCCCCAGAATCTTCCAACCCCAATGTTCCAACTCCGGAGACGTCCCACGCCCAACGTCCCAGACCCAGAACTTTCCCACCCCCACCATCCTAGTCATGGACCCTTCTCACCCTCTCGTGTCTGGTCTCCCAGCCTGCTCTGTCCTGACCCCCCACCCCCGGCCCCAGGTCCCCCATAGGCCAGAACTCCCCTCACTTGCCCCCAGTCCAGTCCCTGTCCCATTCCCTCCCCCTGCATCTCAGCCCCCCACGGCCCAGCGCTCCCCCCGCCCTCCCTCTGCGTCCTTCCACACTCCCTAGTTCCCCACGCACTGGGTCCCCCCTCTCTCCCTCCCTCGGCGTCCTTCCACACTCCCTCGTTCCCCACCCACCGGGTCCCCCCTCTCTCCCTCCCTCGGTGTCCTTCCACACTCCCTCGTTCCCCACCCACCGGGTCCCCCTCTCCCTCCCTCGGTGTCCTTCCACACTCCCTCGTTCCCCACCCACCGGGTCCCCCCCTCTCTCCCTCCCTCGGCGTCCTTCCACACTCCCTCGTTCCCCACCCACTGGGTCCCCCCCTCTCTCCCTCCCTCTGCGTCCTTCCACACTCCCTCGTTCCCCACGCACCGGGTCCCCCCTCTCTCCCTCCCTCTGCGTCCTTCCACACTCCCTCGTTCCCCACCCACCGGGTCCCCCCCTCTCTCCCTCCCTCGGCGTCCTTCCACACTCCCTCGTTCCCCACCCACCGGGTCCCCCTCTCCCTCCCTCGGTGTCCTTCCACACTCCCTCGTTCCCCACCCACCGGGTCCCCCCCTCTCTCCCTCCCTCGGCGTCCTTCCACACTCCCTCGTTCCCCACCCACTGGGTCCCCCCCTCTCTCCCTCCCTCTGCGTCCTTCCACACTCCCTCGTTCCCCACGCACCGGGTCCCCCCTCTCTCCCTCCCTCGGCGTCCTTCCGCACTCCCTCGTTCCCCACCCACCGGGTCCCCCTCTCCCTCCCTCTGCGTCCTTCCACACTCCCTCGTTCCCCACCCACCGGGTCCCCCCTCTCTCCCTCCCTCTGCGTCCTTCCACACTCCCTTGTTCCCCACACACCGGGTCCCCCCTCTCCCTCCCTCGGCGTCCTTCCACACTCCCTCGTTCCCCACACACCGGGTCCCCCCTCTCTCCCTCCCTCGGCGTCCTTCCACACTCCCTCGTTCCCCACCCACCGGGTCCCCCTCTCTCCCTCCCTCTGCGTCCTTCCACACTCCCTCGTTCCCCACCCACCGGGTCCCCCCTCTCCCTCCCTCGGCGTCCTTCCACACTCCCTCGTTCCCCATGCACCGGGTCCCCCCTCTCTCCCTCCCTCGGCGTCCTTCCACACTCCCTCGTTCCCCACGCACCGGGTCCCCCCCTATCTCCCTCCCTCTGCGTCCTTCCACACTCCCTCGTTCCCCACACACCGGGTCCCCCCTCTCCCTCCCTCGGCGTCCTTCCACACTCCCTCGTTCCCCATGCACCGGGTCCCCCCTCTCTCCCTCCCTCGGCGTCCTTCCACACTCCCTCGTTCCCCACCCACCGGGTCCCCCTCTCTCCCTCCCTCTGCGTCCTTCCACACTCCCTCGTTCCCCACCCACCGGGTCCCCCTCTCCCTCCCTCTGCGTCCTTCCACACTCCCTCGTTCCCCACCCACCGGGTCCCCCCTCTCTCCCTCCCTCTGCGTCCTTCCACACTCCCTTGTTCCCCACACACCGGGTCCCCCCTCTCCCTCCCTCGGCGTCCTTCCACACTCCCTCGTTCCCCACACACCGGGTCCCCCCTCTCTCCCTCCCTCGGCGTCCTTCCACACTCCCTCGTTCCCCACCCACCGGGTCCCCCTCTCTCCCTCCCTCTGCGTCCTTCCACACTCCCTCGTTCCCCACCCACCGGGTCCCCCCTCTCCCTCCCTCGGCGTCCTTCCACACTCCCTCGTTCCCCACACACCGGGTCCCCCCTCTCTCCCTCCCTCGGCGTCCTTCCACACTCCCTCGTTCCCCACGCACCGGGTCCCCCCTCTCTCCCTCCCTCGGCGTCCTTCCACACTCCCTCGTTCCCCACGCACCGGGTCCCCCCCTATCTCCCTCCCTCTGCGTCCTTCCACACTCCCTCGTTCCCCACACACCGGGTCCCCCCTCTCCCTCCCTCGGCGTCCTTCCACACTCCCTCGTTCCCCATGCACCGGGTCCCCCCTCTCTCCCTCCCTCGGCGTCCTTCCACACTCCCTCGTTCCCCACCCACCGGGTCCCCCTCTCTCCCTCCCTCTGCGTCCTTCCACACTCCCTCGTTCCCCACCCACCGGGTCCCCCTCTCCCTCCCTCTGCGTCCTTCCGCACTCCCTCGTTTCCCCCCCACACACACACGGGTCTCCCCCTCCCCGGCCCCGGATCGATCGCAGCCGGCGGGTCGATGGCTGCGCTGTGACGCTCGGGATCGATCCCGCCGGAGCCGAGCCGAGCCGAGCCGGGCCGGGCCCGCTCCCCTCCCCCCGCCCCAACGTACCGGGCGGCGGGAGGCCCCCGGGCGAGCGCCGGGCAGCGGCGCGGACACGTCCGTGGAGCCGGCGCGAGTGACAAGGCGCCTCCGCCCCCGGAGCGGGGGGGGGGACAAGCAGCGACCCCCCCCTCCCGCGAACACGCGTGGGGCCGGCTGGGCAGCGGCTGGCGGGGGGGCGCGAGGCTGCGGGGGGGCGCCCAGGTCCGCAAGGAGCAGTTGGGGGTTGCCGAGCTGTGTGGGTGGGGTGTCCCCGTGGGGGGGGGGGATGTCCAGGGACCCACACACACGCACGGGGCCCCGATCCAGCCCCCTCCCCCCGGCCTGTGTGTCTCTCCCCCCAGCATCTCCCCGACAGGCTCCACAATGCGAATCCCCCCCCGCCCCCTGTCCACGTCCCCTCCGTGACCCCCTCACCCCACTGACACGTCCTCCCCCCGGCTACCCCTCCCTGCCCCCCCTTCCCGCAGCCCTGCGGCGCCCCCGCCCCTGTTCCCCCCACAGCCAGCCCCCCCGCGCTGTGATCACAGCCCTACACACCCACACCGGCCACAGAGACGCAACGACCTGCCGTCCCTCGGAAACCCCCGCGCCGGGGTCCCTGCACCCCCTAGGCCAGTCCGCCCAGACAAAAGCAATTACCTGGGTGCTACCTCGGGGGGCAGCGAACGGGGCGGGGGGGTTGCAGACTCCCCCCGCCTGACACCCCCATCCCCCTGCCTGACACCCTCCCGCCTGACACCCCCCCCGCCTGAAACCCCGCATCCCCCCGCCTGACACCCTCTATCCCCCCGTCTGACACCCCCCCGCCTGACACCCTCCCGCCTGACACCCCGCATCCCCCCGCCTGACACCCTCCCGCCTGACACCCCCATCCCCCCGCCTGACACCCTCTATCCCCCGGCCTGACACCCTCCCGCCTGACACCCCGCATCCCCCCGCCTGACACCCTCCCGCCTGACACCCCCATCCCCCCGCCTGACACCCTCTATCCCCCCGCCTGACACCCTCCTGCCTGACACCCCGCATCCCCCCGCCTGACACCCTCCCGCCTGACACCCCGCATCCCCCCACCTGACACCCTCCCGCCTGACACCCCCATCCCCCCGCCTGACACCCTCTATCCCCCCGCCTGACACCCTCCCGCCTGACACCCCCATCCCCCCGCCTGACACCCTCTATCCCCCCGACTGACACCCTCCCGCCTGACACCCCGCATCCCCCCGCCTGACACCCTCCCGCCTGACACCCCCATCCCCCCGCCTGACACCCTCTATCCCCCCGCCTGACACCCTCCCGCCTGACACCCCCCCGCCTGAAACCCCGCATCCCCCCGCCTGACACCCTCCCGCCTGACACCCCCATCCCCCTGCCTGAGACCCTCTATCCCCCCGCCTGACACCCCCTCGCCTGACACCCTGCATCACCCTGACTGACACCCCCCTGCCTGACACCCCGCATCACCCCGCCTGACATCCCCCCGCCTGAAACCCCGCATCCCCCCGCCTGACACCCCCCAGCCTGACACCCCCATCCCCCCGCCTGACACCCTCTATCCCCCCGCCTGACACCCCCCGCCTGACACCCTCTATCTCCCCGCCTGACACCCCCCCGCTTGACACCCCGCATCCCCCCATCTGACACCCCCCTGCCTGACACCCTCCCGCCTGACACCCCCATCCCCCCGCCTGAGATCCTCTATCCCCCCGCCTGACATCCCCTGCCTGACACCCTGCCTGAAACCCCGCATCCCCCCGCCTGACACCCCCCCTCCTGACACCCCTATCCCCCCGCCTGAGACCCTCTATCCCCCCGCCTGACACCCCCCCGCCTGACACCCCCTGCCTGACACCCCGCCTAAAACCCCGCATCACCCCGCCTGACACCCTCCCGCCTGACACCCCCATCCCCCCGCCTGAGACCCTCTATCTCCCCGCCTGACACCCCCCCGCCTGACACCCCGCATCCCCCCACCTGACACCCCCCTGCCTGACACCCCGTTTGAAACCCCGCATCCCCCCGCCTGACACCCTCCCGCCTGACACCCCCATCCCCCTGCCTGAGACCCTCTATCCCCCCGCCTGACACCCCCCCACCTGACACCCCGCATCACCCTGCCTGACACCCCCCTGCCTGACACCCCTGCCTGAAACCCCGCATCCCCCCGCCTGATACCCCGCCGCCTGACACCCCCGCCTGAAACCCCGTATCCCCCCACCTGACACCCCATGCCCCCACCTGACACCCCCCTGCCTGACACCCCCACCTGAAACCCCGCATCCCCCCGCCTGACACCCCCGTGCCTGATACCCCCGCCTGAAATCCAGTATCCCCCCGCCTGACAGCCCATCCCCCACCTGACACCCCCCTGCCTGACACCCCCGCCTGAAACCCTGCATCCCCCCGCCTGACATCCCCGGCCTGACACCTCATCCCCCTGCCTGACACCCCACCACCTGAAATCCTGCATCCCCCCCACCTGACATCCCCCATCCCCCTGCAAACTAACCCCCTCCTGACACCCACATCCCCCCTGAAAACTAACCCCCTACTGACACCCCACTGCTAACTCACCCCTCTCCTGTCATGTCCCCCCTGCAAAGGGATGGTTGGGTAGAGGGCTGCGTGGAGAGATGGATGGACGGATGGATGGTTGGGTAGAGGGCTGCAGGGATGGAAGGAAGGATGGCTGGGTGGAGGGGTGCGCGGAGGGATGGATGGAGGGTTGGTTGGGTACAGGGGTGCGGGGATGGACCTACCTACGGAGGGAAGGTTGGGTAGAGGGGTGCGGGGGATGGATGGATGAACAGACGGAGGATGGTTGGGTAGATGAACAGACGGGGATGGATGGATGAACAGACGGAGGGATGGTTGGGTAGAGGGGTGCGGGGATCGATGGATGAACAGACGGAGGGATGGTTGGGTAGATGAACAGACGGGGGATGGATGGATGAACAGATGGAGGGATGGTTGGGTAGATGAACAGATGGGGGATGGATGGATGAACAGACAGAGGGATGGTTGGGTAGAGGGGTGCAGGGATGGATGGATGAACAGACAGAGGGATGGTTGGGTAGATGAACAAACGGGGGATGGATGGATGAACAGATGGAGGGATGGTTGGGTAGATGAACAGACGGGGGATGGATGGATGAACAGACGGATGGAAGGTTGGGTAGAGGGATGCGGGGGATGGATGGATGAACAGATGGAGGGATGGTTGGGTAGATGAACAGACGGGGATGGATGGATGAACAGACGGAGGGAAGGTTGGGTAGGGGGTGCAGGGGATGGATGGATGAACAGACGGAGGGATGGTTGGGTAGATGAACAGACGGGGATGGATGGATGAACAGACGGAGGGATGGTTGGGTAGATGAACAGATGGAGGATGGATGGATGAACAGACGGAGGGATGGTTGGGTAGAGGGGTGCGGGGATAGATGGATGAACAGACGGAGGGATGGTTGGGTAGATGAACAGACGGGGATGGATGGATGAACAGACGGAGGGATGGTTGGGTAGAGGGGTGCGGGGGATGGATGGATGAACAGATGGAGGGATGGTTGGGTAGATGAACAGACGGGGGATGGATGGATGAACAGACGGAGGGATGGTTGGGTAGATGAACAGACGGGGGATGGATGGATGAACAGACGGAGGGAAGGTTGGGTAGAGGGGTGCGGGGGATGGATGGATGAACAGACGGAGGGATGGTTGGGTAGATGAACAGACGGAGGGATGGTTGGGTAGAGGGGTGCGGGGATGGATGGATGAACAGACGGAGGGATGGTTGGGTAGATGAACAGACGGGGGATGGATGGATGAACAGACGGAGGGATAGTTGGGTAGATGAACAGACGGGGGATGGATGGAGGAACAGACGGAGGGTTGGTTGGGTAGAGGGGTGCGGGGGATGGATGGATGAACAGATGGAGGAATGGTTGGGTAGATGAACAGACCGGGGATGGATGGATGAACAGACGGAGGGATGGTTGGGTAGATGAACAGACGGGGGATGGTTGGGTAGAGGGGTGTGGGGATGGATGGATGGAGGGTTGGTTGGGTAGAGGAGTGCGGAGATGGATGGACAGAGGGATGGTTATGTAGCGGGGCGTGGGGATGGAAGGAGGGACGGAGGGATGGCTGGGTAGAGGGTTGCTGGCAGGGATGGATGGAGGGATGGTTTGGTAGAGTGGTTCGGGGATGGATGGATGGAGGGATGGTTATATAGTGGGGTGCGGGGGACGGATGGATGGATGGTTAGGTAGAGAGGTGCGGAGATGGACGGACAGAGGGATGGTTATGTAGCAGGGCGTGGGGATGGAAGGAGGGATGGAGGGATGGCTGGGTAGAGGGTTGCTGGCAGGGATGGATGGAGGGATGGTTTGGTAGAGTGGTTCGGGGATGGATGGATGGATGGAGGGATGGTTATATAGTGGGGTGCGGGGGACGGATGGATGGATGGTTAGGTAGAGAGGTGCGGAGATGGACGGACAGAGGGATGGATGGGTATGGGGCTGTGGGAATGGATGGATGGAGGGATGGTTGGGTAGAGGGGTGCGGGGGATGGATGGATGAACCGATGGAGGGAAGGTTGGGTAGAGGGGTGCGGGGATGGATGGATGGAGGGTTGGTTGGGTAGAGGAATGCGGAGATGGACGGACAGAGGGATGGTTATGTAGCGGGGCGTGGGGATGGAAGGAGGGACGGAGGGATGGCTGGGTAGAGGGTTGCTGGCAGGGATGGACGGATGGATGGTTGGGTAGAGTGGTTCGGGGATGGATGGATGGATGGAGGGATGGAGGGATGGTTATATAGTGGGGTGCAGGGGATGGATGGACGGACGGAGCTATGGTTAGGTAGAGAGGTGCGGTGATGGACGGACAGAGGGATGGATGAGTATAGGGCTGCGGGAATGGATGGATGGAGGGATGGTCGGGTAGAGGGCTGTGGGGAGAGATGGATGGACAGAGGGATGGTTAGGTAGAGGAGTGCAGGGGATGGATGGACGGATGGAGGGATGGTTGGGTAGAGGGGTGCAGGGATGGACAGACGGAGGGATGGTTGGGTAGAGGGGCGTGGCGGATGGACTGACGGACAGAGGGATGGTTGGGTAGAGGGGTGCGGGGGATGGACGGACAAACGGACGGAGGGATGGTTAGTTGGAGGGGTACAGGGATGGACAGACGGAGGGATGGTCAGGTAGAGGGATCTGGGGACCGACAGATGGAGGGGTAGCTAGTTGGGGGCGGGGAGGGATAGAAGGGAATGATTCCCCGCCCCCCAGGCCATGTGGGGCAGTGGGCGTCAGGGCGGTTCCCAGTTCTCGCTAGCCCAGCCTGTCCTGCTCCGAGCACAGCAGGCTCCAACACGCCCCCTGCTGCCAGCCCTGGGGTAAATGCAGGGCAGATCCAAAGTGGGCCCTGCCCCCCACAACACAGGGCAGCCCAAGTCCAGCCCCCCCCCCACCAGCTCCATCCAGGCCTCACCACTGCCCGTAGCACACAGCAGTGGAAACTGAGGCACTCAGCCAACAAGAGACCCTGGCTCCTCCCCCCGGCCCACTCTGACTACTCGACTCCACTGCCCTCCCCAGCACCAGGACAGAACCCAGGAGTCCGGATCCAGGTGAGATGCTAAACCGACACGCCACAGGCACAGAGACATGGGTCCCCCTTCCCTGTTCCCCAGCAGCCAGCAATGCCCCCCCAGATCCCGCCGGCTACACCCCTCCCCGCCCCGCCCCCGCGCACACACTGACCTTTCAGGCAGAAGTGGCAGCTGTAAAACATTCACTCCAGTCCAGGACCTGGGGAGAGAGCAGCTGGATCAGAACCGGTCCGGGACTGGCGGGGACCAGACGCCCCCCCGGAGGCACCTGCAGCCAGTCCCAGGGCAGGGGCCCGCTCTGCACACACCCCAGGGGACATGACGCTTTGCACACTCAATCAGGCATTTGCACACTCGCCAGGGGACACTCAAGGGTTTTTACACACACAGGGGCTTGCACACTCACCCAGGCACTGTGAGGGGGTTGCATGTGAGGCCCACAGAGAACAGCAGGCAACCAGCCCAGTCGCCCGTCTCTGACAGCCCCAGTCACCACCCGCTGCCCTCACGTCCAGGGTCATCCGCCCCCCACGAGCCCCCCCCCCCGGAGCCTGGAAGCAGCCGGTTTCCAACCCAGAATCACTCTCCTGAATCAGGATCTGCCAGAGAAACCGCCCAGCTCTGCCCTGGGCCCCTCGACTCCTGTGGCAGGGAGTTCCACAGGCTGCTCCTGGGCAGGTTTCCCGCCCCCTCGTTGGACCTTGCCATGCCCAGTTCCCTTGTCCCTGGGTTAGGTCGGGAGGAGACACCCCCTGCCCACTCCCACAGCCTCTCCGAACCCCTGCCAGGCTGCACTCACTGGGTCACACCCAGCGGGTCACTTGGCCATCGGGGCCCCCTCACCCCCCCAGGGTACACTCAAGTGTTTGAACACGCCAAGCACACGCAGCAGGTCAAGTGCACACACCCCCACACACACCCTCTACAAAATCCTGCTCCTCACACAATCTGGGAGAGAACCCAGGAGTCCAGACTCCCAGCTCCCCCCTGCCAACCACTGGATCCCATTTCCCTCCCAGAGCCGGGGAGAGAACCCAGGAGTCCTGGTTCCCAGCCCCACCGATCTAACCACCAGCCCCCACTCCCCTCCCAGAGCCGGGGAGAGAACCCAGGAGTCCTGGCTCTCAGCCCCCCCGCTCTAACCACCAGCCCCCACTCCCCTCCCAGAGCCGGGAAGAGAACCCAGGAGTCCTGGCTGCCCTGGGACCGGGCTGCGCTAGGCCCGGCACGCGCCCGGCGGCTGCTAATCAGAGGATGTCATCTGCGGAGCGAAGTCTTTGCTTAAAGAGATTTAGGGCAGGAATCAATAGGAAATTTAAAAATCGATGCGGTTAGTATGAGAAAATCGATGGGTTTAATCGGGCTGCCGATCCCCGTCACAACAATTAGAAGGACGGGATGTTGTACAACCCGCGACACGCCATTAGCGTCACCAGCGCCCTGAGTGATGGGGGACCCCGGGGAGGCAGCCCAGGCGGCAGGGGAGGGGAGTGAGGCAGGGAGCGGGGGGGTGCACTCAGCCTGTGGGAGGGGGGCATCCATCACCTGGGAGTTACCACCCACCGTCCTAGGGAGCACAGGGGCAGGAGAGAGTGGGGTCAGCTTCCGCGGCAGTGCCTGGGAATGGGGAGGTCTGAGCGCTGGGAGCCAGGACGCCTGGGTTCTCTCCCGACTCTGGGAGAGGAGTGGGGTCTGGTGGTTAGAGCAGGGGGGACTGGGAGCCAGGACTCCTGGGTTCTCTCCCTGGCTCTGGGAGGGAAGTGGGGTCTAGTGGTTAGCACAGTGGGGGCCGGGAGCCAGGACTCCTGGGTTCTCTCCCCGGCTCTGGGAGGGGAGTGGGGTCTGGTGGTTAGAGCAGGGGGGGTTGGGAGCCAGGACTCCTGGGTTTTCTCCCCAGCTCTGGGAAGGGAGTGGGGTCTGGTGGCTAGAGCGGGGGGGCTGGGAGCCAGGACTCCTGGGTTCTCTCCCTGGCTCTGGGAGGGGAATGGGGACTGGTGGTTAGAGCAGGGGGGGCTGGGAGCCAGGACTCCTGGGTTCTCTCCCTGGCTCTGGGAGGGGATTGGGGTCTAGTGGTTAGCACAGGGGGGGGCTGGGCGCCAGGACTCCTGGGTTCGCTTCCTGGCTCTGGGGGGGAGCAGGGCCTAGTGGGGCTGGGCGTGGGGGAGGTGCCAGAAGAGGCAGCCCCAGAGCGAGGAGCTGAATCGATGTGTCAGCACCGGGGTCGCTGGGAATCCCCGAAAATCAATGCGCAGCGTTCGCAGGCCGCACACGAGATCAGCCCGGGAGGGAGCTGACAGGCCGCTAATCGGCCTGTCAATAGCCCTGACCCTGGCACTTAACCTATCGACAGGCGGGGGAGCCCCGGGCGGGGGGGCTCAGGCCCTGCCTGAGCGTGGGGGGGCGTGTAGGGAGAGCCCCGGGGGGGAGGGGGCTCAGGCCCTGCCTGGATGTGTGAGGGGACACGGGGGGTCACTGCCCACCTTGGGGTCTCTAACACTCAGCTCTGACCCCCAGGAGATTATGGGAGGGGGCCCGGCACATTGATCCAGGTCCCGGCTACACCCCAACTCCCCCCTCACATACACCCCGATCCAGAGCTCAACGACATCCCAACCCCCCCACGTACATCCTGATCCAGGGCCTGGCTACACCCCAATCACACACACCCCCATCAGTCCAGGGCCCAGCTACACCCCAACTCCTCCCCATCTATCCATAGCCCAGCTACACCCCAACCCCCCCACATACACCCCGATCCAGGGCCCAGCTACACCCTAACTCCCCCCTCACATACGCCCCGACCCAGGGCCCAGCTACACCCTAACTCCCCCCTCACATACACCCCGATCCAGGGCCCAGCTACACCCCAACTCCCCCCTCACATACACCCCGATCCAGGGCCCGACTACACCCCAACTCCCCCCTCACATACACCCCGATCCAGGGCCCAGCTACACCCCAACCCCCTCACATACATCCTTATCCAGGGACCAGCTACACCCCAACTCCCCCCGATCTATCCACAGCCCAGCTACACCCCAACCCCCCCACATACACCCCGATCCAGGGCCCAGCTACACCCTAACTCCCCCCTCACATACACCCCAATCCAGGGCCCAGCTACATCCCAACTCCCCCCTCACATACATCCCGATCCAGGGCCCAGCTACACCCCAACTCCCCCCTCACGTACACCCCGATCCAGGGCCCAGCTACACCCCAACTACCTCCACATACACCCCGATCCAGGGCCCAGCTACACCCCAACTACCCCAATATACACCCCGATCCAGGGCCCAGCTACACCCCAACCCCCCCACATACATTCTTATCCAGGGTCTGGCTACACCCCAACTCCCCCCCCACATACACCCCGATCCAAGGCCCAGCTACACCCCAACCCCCCCTCACATACACCCCGATCCAGGGCCCAGCTATACCCCAACTACCCCCACATACAACCCGATCCAGGGCCCAGCTACACCCCAACCCCCCCACATACATTCTTATCCAGGGTCTGGCTACACCCAACTCCCCCCCCACATACACCCCGATCCAGGGCCCAGCTAGATGCCAACTACCCCCATATACACCCCGATCCAAGGCCCAGCTACACCCCAACTCCCCCCTCACATACACCCCGATCCAGGGCCCAGCTACACCCCAACCCCCCCTCACATACACCCCGATCCAGGGACCAGCTACACCCCAACTCCCCCCTCACATACACCCCGATCCCGGTCCCAGCTACACCCCAACCCCCCTCACATACACCCCGATCCAGGGCCCAGCTACACCCCAACTCCCCCCTCACATACACCCCGATCCAGGGCCCAGCTACACCCCAACCCCCCCTCACATACACCCCGATCCAGGGACCAGCTACACCCCAACTCCCCCCCCACATACACCCCGATCCAGGGCCCAGCTACACCCCAACTCCCCCCTCACATACACCCCGATCCAGGGCCCAGCTACACCCCAATCCCCCCCATCTATCCACAGCCCAGCTACACCCCAACTACCCCCACATACACCCCGATCCAGGTCCCAGCTACACCCCAACTCCCCCCTCACATACACCCCGATCCAGGTCCCAGCTACACCCCAACTACCCCCACATACACCACAATCCAGGTCCCAGCTACACCCCAACCCCCCTCACATACACCCCGATCCAGGGCCCAGCTACACCCCAACTCCCCCCTCACATACACCCCGATCCAGGGCCCAGCTACACCCCAACTCCCCCCTCACATACACCCCGATCCCGGTCCCAGCTACACCCCAACCCCCCCTCACATACACCCCGATCCAGGGCCCAGCTACACCCCAACCCCCCCTCACATACACCCCGATCCAGGGCCCAGCTACATCCCAACCCCCCCACATACACCCCGATCCAAGGCCCAGCTACACCCAAATTCCCCCCCATCTATCCACAGCCCAGCTACACCCCAATACTCCCACATACACCCCGATCCAGGGCCCAGCTACACTCCAACTCCCCCCTCACATACACCCTGATCCAGGGACCACCTACACCCCAACTCCCCCCTCACATACACCCCGATCCAGGGCCCAGCTACACCCCAATACTCCCACATACACCCCGATCCAAGGCCCAGCTACACCCCAATCCCCCCCATCTATCCACAGCCCAGCTACACCCCAATACTCCCACATACACCCCGATCCAGGGCCCAGCTACACTCCAACTCCCCCCTCACATACACCCTGATCCAGGGACCAGCTACACCCCAACCCCCCCACATACACCCCGAACCAAGGCCCAGCTACACCCCAATCCCCCCCATCTATCCACAGCCCAGCTACACCCCAACTCCCCCCTCACATACACCCCGATCCAGGGCCCAGCTACACCCCAACTCCCCCCTCACATACACCCTGATCCAGGGCCCAGCTACACCCCAATACTCCCACATACACCCCGATCCAGGGCCCAGCTACACCCCAACTACCCACACATACACCCCGATCCAGGGCCCAGCTACACCCCAACCCCCCCTCACATACACCCCGATCCAGGGCACAGCTACATCCCACCCCCCCACATACATCCCGATCCAAGGCCCAGCTACACCCCAATCCCCCCCATCTATCCACAGCCCAGCTACACCCCAATACTCCCACATACACCCCGATCCAGGGCCCAGCTACACCCCAACTCCCCCCTCACATACACCCCGATCCAGGACCCAGCTACACCCCAACTCCCCCCTCACATACACCCCGATCCAGGGCCCAGCTACACCCCAACCCCCCTCACATACACCTTGATCCAGGGCCCAGCTACACCCCAACTCCCCCCTCACATACACCCCGATCCAAGGCCCAGCTACACCCCAATCCCCCCCATCTATCCACAGCCCAGCTACACCCCAACTCCCCCCTCACATACACCCCGATCCAGGGCCCAGCTACACCCCAACTCCCCCCTCACATACACCCTGATCCAGGGCCCAGCTACACCCCAATACTCCCACATACACCCCGATCCAGGGCCCAGCTACACCCCAACTACCCACACATACACCCCGATCCAGGGCCCAGCTACACCCCAACCCCCCCTCACATACACCCCGATCCAGGGCACAGCTACATCCCACCCCCCCACATACATCCCGATCCAAGGCCCAGCTACACCCCAATCCCCCCCATCTATCCACAGCCCAGCTACACCCCAATACTCCCACATACACCCCGATCCAGGGCCCAGCTACACCCCAACTCCCCCCTCACATACACCCCGATCCAGGACCCAGCTACACCCCAACTCCCCCCTCACATACACCCCGATCCAGGGCCCAGCTACACCCCAACCCCCCTCACATACACCTTGATCCAGGGCCCAGCTACACCCCAACTCCCCCCTCACATACACCCCGATCCAAGGCCCAGCTACACCCCAATCCCCCCATCTATCCACAGCCCAGCTACACCCCAATACTCCCACATACACCCCGATCCAGGGCCCAGCTACACCCCAACTCCCCCCTCACATACACCCCGATCCCGGGCCCAGCTACACCCCAACCCCCCCACATACACCCCGATCCAGGGCCCAGCTACACCCCAACTCCCCCTTCACATACACCCCGATCCAGGGTCCGGCTACACCCCAACTACCCCCACATACACCACTATCCAGGTCCCAGCTACACCCCAACCCCCCCTAACATACACCCCAATCCAGGGCCCAGCTACACCCCAACTCCCCCCTCACATACACCCCAATCCAGGGCCCAGCTACACCCCAACTCCCCCCTCACATACACCCCGATCCAGGTCCCAGCTACACCCCAACCCCCCCTCACATACACCCCGATCCAGGGCCCAGCTACATCCCAACCCCCCCACATACACCCCGATCCAAGGCCCAGCTACACCCCAATCCCCCCCATCTATCCACAGCCCAGCTACACCCCAATACTCCCACATACACCCCGATCCAGGGCCCGGCTACACCCCAACTCCCCCCTCACATACACCCCGATCCAGGGCCCAGCTACACCCCAACTCCCCCCTCACATACACCCCGATCCAGGGCCCAGCTACACCCCAATACTCCCACATACACCCCGATCCCGGGCCCAGCTACACCCCAACCCCCCCACATACACCCCGATCCAGGGCCCAGCTACACCCCAACCCCCCCTCACATACACCCCGATCCAGGGCCCAGCTACACCCCAACTCCCCCTTCACATATACCCCGATCCAGGGTCTGGCTATACCCCAACTACCCCCACATACACCACGATCCAGGTCCCAGCTACACCCCAACCCCCCCTCACATACACCCCGATCCAGGGTCCAGCTACACCCCAACCCCCCCCCACATACACCCCGATCCAGGGCCCAGCTACACCCCAACTCCACCCTCACATACACCCCGATCCAGGGCCCAACTACACCCCAACCCCCCCCTCACATACACCCCGATCCTGGCTCAGACCCACCCCGATCCCACCTGTGTCTGTGGGAGGCAGTGGTGCGGGCTGGGGATTGCTCTGTGTGGTGTTGTCCATGGGCCATGTAATTCTTTCGCACCTTCCAGATGCCTGGGTCCACACTCAACCTTCCCGCTTCCCCTCCCCCAGGCAGAGCGAGGCCCTATAAATATGGATTCAAACCCGCTGTGGTAAAGGTCAGGGATGGGGGGGCCGCCAGGCACAGGGGGTGCTGTGTCTGTCGCTCCCTGCCACACCCGGGGCTTGGGGTGACATGGAGTCACAATACACAGCCACAAACACACCCAAAGAACTCACACAAGTGCAGGACAAAGGACAGACACACAAACCACACAGAGCAGAAACACACACACAACAGAGACAAAAGGACATACACACACACACACTGCTGTGTGAATGCACTGTACATTAACACACACAGAGACCACAGAAACAAAAGGACAAACAGTCCCCCCCCCACACACACACACACAGAGCTGCATGCGTGCATTGTACAATCACACACACACCCCAGCTGTGTGCACACACAACACAATTACACACACCCTGGCTGTGTGCACATTTTTCACAACCACACACACCATGTGTACACACGCCACAACCACACACCCCAATAGTACAGCCTCCCACCCCGGCCCCCCTGCGGCACCAGGACTGGAGGGGGGGCTGGTTTGGGGCATCAGTGGGGGACACAGGGACATCGACACCCCCCAAATGCTGGCACCCTCCTTGGGACCCCAGAACTGAGGGCAGGGAAAGCAAGCCAGGCCGGGCGAGGGGCTGGGCCCTTTACACACTGCTCATGCACCAGACAACAGGGGAGTGTGTGCTTGTGTGTCCTTGTGCAAGTGTTCACAAATGTGAGTGGGAATGGTGAGTATTTGTGCAAGCTGGTGCACACGCCCGCAGCCCCCGACACCCACCCAGAACTGCTGAACCTGTGAAAAGCGACTGCTGAAATTTGGTTAGCAGAATCCAGTCACAGTCTGACTGGAAGGAGCGGGCGGGCGGGCAAGGCTGGTGGGAGCAGGGTGGGGAGCCAGGACTCCTGGGTTCTAGCCCCAGCTGTGGGAGGGAGGGGGGTCTAGTGGTTAGAGCAGGGGGGCTGGGAGCCAGGACTCCTGGGTTCTCTCCTTGACCCTGGGAGCTGGTTTCACTCTGTTATGCTACCCTCAGTGTGAACATCCACAAAATAACCCAAATCATCCCCTAAACCCGGATTGTAACCCCCCACCCCCGGCCACCCCACATTACCCTGGGAGCCCTCTAGGGCAGGGCTGTCTCTTGCTGTGTGTTTAGGCAGAGCCCTGCATGACCGGGCCCCAATCTCAGTCAGGGTCTGGGCGGCGCCCGGCGCGACAGGGCCCCGATCTCAGTCAGGATCTGTGCAGAGCCAGGCACGACGGGGCCCTGATCTTGGCTGGTGACTGGGCAGCGCCCGGCGCGATAGGGCCCTGATCTCGGCTGGTGACTGGGCAGCGCCCGGCGCAATAGGGCCCTGATCTCGGTTGGTGACTGGGCAGCGCCCGGCGCAATAGGGCCCTGATCTCGGTTGGTGACTGGGCAGCACCTGGCGCAATAGGGCCCTGATCTCGGTTGGTGACTGGGCAGCGCCAGGCGCGACGGAGCCCAGATCTCGGTCGGTGACTCTACACAGAACCATGTTACAGCCGTGTGCCAGTGGCACTTTGGAGCTGAGACTCGCTCTGACGGGATTCGACGCGCTAGCAAGGCAAACAGTGAGAGTTCCCGACAAGCTGCCCCCCCAGCGCTGCCCCCCAGCAATGGGCAAGTCGCTGTTCAGTGCCAGGGGTGAAGAGCGGAAGGCTGAAGGAATTCATATTCTCTGCCCAGCCGCAAACTCTTTGCCCCCCGCAGGCCTGGCAGAAGCGACAACGCGCGAGGAGCAGCCCCCGGAGGCCCAAGCTCCCGCGGCATCGGGGCCCGTCCGTTAACGAGCTCGCTCAGCCTTAGAAATCCCGGCGTCTCTGTGTCCACTCGCCAGGGCACACCAGCGCCGCCGCGCCGGGCACTCCAGGGACTAGTCATTGCTGCTGGATTCTCTTGGTTCCTTATGCAAACGCCCCCACCCCAGAGCTGCTGAGTGCCCCCTGTGCCCCCCACGCAAACTAGCTACCACCCCCTCCCCGCTCCACAGCCCCCAAATTACCTCCAGTGGCCCCAGAGCGCGTCAGGGAAACAGATTCTGTCAGCATGCGAGAGACTCGAGCGGAGACAGAATGCCAGCCAACTACGGACAGACAGACAGACGGGGGGTGGAGATAGATAGATAGATAGATAGATAGATAGATAGATAGATAGATAGATAGATAGATAGATAGATAGAGGGTTGATGGGGATAGATAGATAGAGAGGGGGTGGGGGGAGAGAGAGAGAGAGGGTGTATACGGATAGATAGATGGGGTGTATGGGGATAGATAGATAGATAGATAGATAGATAGATAGATAGATAGATAGATAGATAGGGGGTGTATGGGGATAGATAGATAGATAGATAGATAGATAGATAGATAGATAGATAGATAGATAGGGGGTGTATGGGGATAGATAGATAGATAGATAGATAGATAGATAGATAGATAGATAGATAGATAGATAGATAGAGAGGGTGTGGGGGGAGAGAGAGAGAGAGGGTGTATACGGATAGATAGATGGGGTGTATGGGGATAGATAGATAGATAGATAGATAGATAGATAGATAGATAGATAGATAGATAGATAGGGGGTGTATGGGGATAGATAGATAGATAGAGAGGGGGTGGGGTGGGGAGAGAGAGAGAGAGGGTGTATATGGATAGATAGATGGGGTGTATGGGGATAGATAGATAGATAGATAGATAGATAGATAGATAGATAGATAGGGGGTGTATGGGGATAGATAGATAGAGAGGGGGTGGGGTGGGGAGAGAGAGAGAGGGTGTGTACGGCTAGATAGGGGGGTGTCGGGGACAGATAGAAAGGAAAGCGAGATCGGGAGCTGTTTATTAATAGTTATATTATTATTATTATCATTGCACCAAATTTCCGAAGACCGAGTCCCTGCCCCTCTGCACTCAGAGTCTGAATCCCTCTCGCTCCCTGCGAACGCTGGCCGGGCGAGGAGCTTTGGCGGCGCAGCTTCGGCACCCCGCTGGCGAAGGAGGCCTGTTCTCAGCCGCCCACAGCCAGCCCCCATCCTGCGGCAGAGTCAGGACACGTCCGGTCCTGGATCGCGCGGCCCGAAGGGTCTTTACAGACGCTGGACCCCTAAGAAGTTGCAAATCAGTCTCTTTATAGAGGAAAGTCAATTACTGGGCGGCGAGAAAGCGATTTTGACCCCAGCTCCACGATCACTTTTGTATAGACTGGCAAACCCAGCGCGATCTAAGCAGAGGAGAGGGCGGGAGGCGCGTGACTGGGCCGGCAGCTCCCCTTCCAGACGCCCAGGTAACCTGGCCCGGAGGCGGGGTCTAGTCCCACGGCCAGGTACACGCACAGCTGTGATTTCGGGGGACGCGGAGCCCGCTGGAAACCGACCTCAGCGAGCCGGCGACAAACAGATCTGGAGTTACAAGAAGCTGGATCGATTGGCAAACGGCTGCTATTTATAGTGACATCGATAGATATGCAAATGGCTGCTATTTATAGTGACATCGATAGATATGCAAATGGCTGCTATTTATAGCCACGCTGATAGACTGGCAACGAACTCCCTGCGAACCTGGCGAGTGTTTGGCCGGGCTCAGGCCCAGCAGGTTCAGGGACGCTCTCCTGGGCAAAGCCGGCTGTAATTTAGGGGTAGATTTGGAGACGTGCACAGAGCTCGGGGGGCGGGGGGAGCCAGTTTTGGGGCACGGGGGTATTTTTGAGGGACTGCTCCACACTGCTCCCTTCGCAAACAGACCCCTTCTTTCGGGATCTCATCCCAGGGGCCCAAGGCGCGTTCGAGGGGCACGTTTCGGGCGCTGGTGGTTCGCGGGGTTTTCACTAGTGGTGCGAGGGGAGCGGGCGTCGGCACGTCGTGAGGACGGACGGACGGGCCGGACGGGGCTCTGACTGTTCCAGAGGCACAAGGTGAACATGGGGACACAGCCCTTTTCTCCGGCTCTTCCCAGGCTTTCGCTCTCTGTTCCCACCCTCCCTGGTCCTCCCGGTCGGAGGGGTTCTGTGCCCCAGCCCCCCCCAGCCCCCCCCCAGCCCGACATTCTCCCCAGCACCAACCTCACTGGCGATTTCTCTCTCCTCTGCGTCCGGCACACCCTCCCCCCGACACAGACCAGGAAGGGGGGTGCAATCCCGACGGGGGGGGGGCTTTGCTGGGCCAGGAGCCGGATCCCGCCCCCCAGCCCAGGTGGCGCTGCGGGAAGAACGGGCCTGCTGAGATGGAGAAGCCAACGGTCAGTTCTTGACCAGGAAATGGCTGCTGCCAGGTACTGCCGACGGCTCCCGCCACCCTTGGGGGGGGGGCGCTGCGCCGCTCCCCACAATTAAACCATCCTTGGGGCTGCTGCTCCATTATCGCTCACCCCCGGGGCTGGGGAAGGTTGGGGGGTCCCTGATCAGCTGATAAGGTGCGAGGGGGGCAGAGGATGGTGGGGTCCCCGATAGCATCATGGGGCTAGAGAGGAGTGGTAGGAAGGCGGAAGAGGGGGGCCCTGATGGGGGGGCAGGACGGATTTGGGGCGGGGAGGGAGAGGGCGAGCGGGGGAGGGGATCTCGGTAAGGAGCCGGGTCAAGTGCAGGTGGGGGGGGGGAGACAGAGGCAAAGGAAAAGGGGGGGCAGCCTGGGGAAAGGGGCGAGTGAGTGAGGGGACGGGAAGGAGGGAATGAGAAAGGGGGAAGTGAGAAAGAGAGAGACAGAGAAACCGGGGCTGGGCGGGGGGAGGACGAGGGTCGGGGGGGCGGTTCTCTGGCCCAGGCCCTTTGCAAAGCCAACCAGGACCTGCCTTGGGATGCTCTGGGGGCCGCTCTGCGGCCTGCGCTGGGGGGGGGGGGGATGAGGGACCCCGGGGGGGGCTGGCCTGGGAAGCCGGGAGAAATTCCCTGAGTGGGGCAGGGGCGGCAAATGGCCAGAGGCTAAAAGCCAGAAGGACGCGCCCCCCGCCCAGCACTGAGTCCCTCTGAGGGGTCTCTGGAGAAGGCCACACACACACACACAGACCAGACAACACACACTGACCAGACACACACACTGACCAGACACACACACACACACACACACACACACAGACCAGACAACACACACAGACCAGACACACACACACACACAGACCAGACAACACACACACACAGACCAGACACACACACTGACCAGACACACACACTGACCAGACACACACACACACACACACACAGACCAGACAACACACACAGACCAGACACACACACACACACAGACCAGACAACACACACACACAGACCAGACACACACACTGACCAGACACACACACTGACCAGACAGACACACACACTGACCAGACACACACACACACATGCACACACGCTGACCAGACACACACACACTGACCAAACACACACACTGACCAGACACACCAACACACACTGACCAGACACACACACACAGACCAGACAACACACACTGACCAGACACACACACACACACACTGACCAGACACACACACACACACACACACACACACAGACCAGACACACACACACACACAGACCAGACAACACACACACACAGACCAGACACACACACTGACCAGACAGACACACACACTGACCAGACAGACACACTGACCAGACACACACACACACATGCACACACGCTGACCAGACACACACACACACACACTGACCAGACACACACACACACACACACACACACACAGACCAGACAACACACACAGACCAGACACACACACACACACAGACCAGACAACACACACACACAGACCAGACACACACACTGACCAGACACACACACACACACTGACCAGACACACACACTGACCAGACACACACACACACATGCACACACGCTGACCAGACACACACACACTGACCAAACACACACACTGACCAGACACACCAACACACACTGACCAGACACACACACCAGACACACACACTGACCAAACACACACACTGACCAGACACACCAACACACACTGACCAGACACACACACCAGACACACACACTGACCAGACACACACACACTGACCAGACACACCAACACACACTGACCAGACACACACACCAGACACACACACACACAGACCAGACACACACACACACACCAGACACACACACAGACCAGACACACACGCACACACACACTCTATAAAAGGTCACTGCAGAGAAATGAGGTCTCGCTTAGCAGCAGAAGCCACACGCCAGGGAGAAATGCTCTGACACACACCCCGTACAAACACACACTGCGCACCACGCATGGAGACGTGCACACGCCGTAACACGCACCCACCGCTTCGTAACACACCACACAAACACAAGGAAGAGACACGCACACACCACAACCCCATGCTCACACACAGTGCAACACACACCACACCACAACCAGCGGCACATGTGCACATGCACACTGCGTGGAGACCCACACAACACAACACAACACAACACAACACAACACACACACTGGGTACAAGGGGACAGCGACACACAGCACACACCCCACGCACGCACTCGTGACAATGCACACAGCGCACACGTCAGGGTCCCTGGGCCCTGGCCCCACCCCTTCCTTGGGGGGATACGAGGGGTTTCTGGGGAAAAGCGCAGAGCCCAGCCCCTCCCCCATGGTCCCCTGGGGGCTTTATTTATCAAGGGAAAGTCAGCTACCCTGGGGAGAACAGAGCCCAGGAGCCCAGCCCCGTCCTCCCTGCTCTAACTAACCACCAGCCCCCACTCCCCTCCCAGAGCTGGGGAGAGAACCCAGGAGTCCTGGCTCTCAGCCCCCCCTGCTCTAACCACCAGCCCCCACTCCCCTCCCAGATCTGGGGAGAGAACCCAGGAGTCCTGGCTCCCAGCCCCCCCTGCTCTAACCACCAGCCCCCATTCCCCTCCCAGAGCCGGGGAGAGAACCCAGGAGTCCGGGCTCCCAGCCCCCTCTGCAGACACAAGCCTGGGGGTAGCTTCACCCCTGGGAACCCAGACAAAACGGTTCCATCCGGCTAAGAATGCAGACGTGCGCACACTGTCAGTCACACACGTACACACGCACTGTCACACATGCACACACATGCACACACATCGCACACGCACAGTCACACATGCACCGTCACACGTGCACATGCATACACACATTGCACATGCACTGTCACATGTGCACACACAGTCACATGTGCACTGTCACACATGCACATGCATACACACACATCGCACACGCACTGTCACTCACACACGCTGTCACACAGGCTGGACGGGCCAGGGGCCAAGTGAGCCACAGAGCTGGGCTGTACGTGTGTCCGTCTCCCACGGACTGAAAGACACGAAACTGACCCCCCACCTCCTGACAACAAACCCTCTGTCCCCCACTCCGGTACCATCAGCTGACGGCGCTGCGAGCTTCCCCCAGCAGTGCCCAGCGGGGACCCTCCGGCGCTGCGAGCTTCCCCCAGCAGTGCCCAGCAGGGACCCTCCGGCACTGCGAGCTTCCCACAGCAGTGCCCAGCAGGGACCCTCCGGCGCTGCGAGCTTCCCCCAGCAGTGCCCAGCGGGGACCCTCCGGCGCTGCGGGCTTCCCCCAGCAGTGCCCAGCGGGGACCCTCCGGTGCTGCGAGCTTCCCACAGCAGTGCCCAGCAGGGACCCTCCGGCACTGCGAGCGTCCCACAACAGGGCCCAGCGGGGACCCTCTGATGCTGTGAACTTCCCCCAGCAGTGCCCAGCGGGGCCCCCTGGCGCTGTGAGTTTCCCACAGCAGTGCCCACCTGGGACCCTCCAGTGCTGCGAGCTTCCCACAGCAGTGCCCAGCGGGGACCCTCCAGTGCTGCGAGCTTCCCACAGCAGTGCCCAGCGGGGACCCTCCAGTGCTGCGAGCTTCCCCCAGCAGTGCCCACCTGGGACCCTCCGGCGCTGCGAGCTTCCCACAGCAGTGCCCAGCGGGGACCCTCCAGTGCTGCGAGCTTCCCCCAGCAGTGCCCACCTGGGACCCTCCAGTGCTGCGAGCTTCCCACAGCAGTGCCGTATCAGCATTACCTGGTATTTTTAGCCTCGCTGAGCCCTGAGGCCAGATCCAAGGAGGAATGAATTCCGGACGGGGTGAGCCGCCCACTCAGCCCTGGGGAGGGGGCACCTGAACAAGTCCCCCCTCTGCTCCCACCCACACCCCAGCCTGTGGAATGGGGGGCAGTGGGGCGCGCTGAGCTGGGGAGGGGACTCGGGAGGGAGGTCTGCAGGTGACTCTGCATTTGGGGGCTCAGGGGGATTTCAGGGCTCAGGAGATTCACTGATTTTTTTATTTTCTCTCCAAAATAGTGTAATTTTAATATGACAAAGGGCAGGGAAAGGGGGGGCAGGAGGGAATGTGACCCCCCCCTCACACCCCAGACACGGCCCCTTCTCCCCACGCCCAAATTCCTTCTCCCCCCACACCCTCCAGATCCAGCCTCTGCTCCCCCTTGCACCCCAGATCCACACCCCTCCAGCGCCCCCGATCATTCCTCTTCTCCCCCCGCCTCCAGCTCCGGCCCCCTCCCCCCGCACCCCCAGCTCCGCGACGCGCTCCCCCCGGGAACACCCGAGCGCTGCTGATCATTATTAATACTCCCCGGGTGCCCCCCTCCTCGCCGTGGACAAAAGGCGAGTCCAGCGCTGGCTGACTGCATCTGCCCCCCCCCCCATCCTACCGTGCCCCCCCCACTCCGGCCATTGCCCCCCCCACACACACACGCTCCGGACAATCCACAATCCCCCGGCTCTGTGCATCGGGCATCCAGCGCCGCCGCACAAACACCTGCAGCCGTGGGGTCAGCAAAGCCCCCCTCCAAACCGCATCAGCGCCCCCCCTCCAATGCAACACCCCCCATTAACCACAGCCCCCCCAATTAACCACAGCCTCCCCATTAACCACAGCCCCCTTCCAATGCAACAGCCCCCCGAATTAACCACAGCCCCCTCCAATGCAACAGCCCCCCGAATTAACCACAGCCCCCCTCAAACGCAACAGCCCCCCCAATTAACCACAGCCCCCTCCAACACATCGCCCCCAAATAGATCAGAGACCCCCCCTATGTAACAGCCCCCCCCCCATTCCCGCAGCATTGCAATACAATTCCCACGCAGGAGATGCCCGCTTGGCAAACGCAACCGCCCCCCCCGCGACTCCTTTTTTCTCCCATTCTTCCTTCCCCTCCGCCGCCCGCATCCTCCGCCCGCAGCCAGCCCGGCTTTTATTCCCGGCTCCGCTCCGCTCCGCTCCGGTCGCGCTGCAGAAGCGAAGCGAAGCGAAGCGAACCTCGCGCCCCTTTTGCAAGTGCAAAAAAAAAAAACCCCAACCCCCAAGCCCAGCAGCCGAAAGCCGGGAGCGCCGCGGCCCGGCCCCGGCCCCGGGCCCCGGCCCCGGCCCCGGCCCCGGGCCGGCCCCGCTCCGGGAGCCGGCGAGCCCGAGACAAGAAAGGGCTCGGAACAATCGGCGGCGCTGCGCGGGCAGGGGCGAGCGAGCCCGAGAGCGCGCCGCGCCGCGCCAGCTGCCAGGGGCCAGCCGCTGCATTAAGCGCCTCGCAATCAATAACGCGCGGGGGAGATTTATGCAAAGCGCAGATATTAATATGCAAAGTTTTAAAGATTTTTAAATGGGAGCGAGCGAGGCACGGAGCCGGGAGGAGGCGGAGGCGGGGGTGCACCTACCTCTGCTTCCATCGGTGGGCGCCCGCTGACTCCTCCATGCGCGCATGGCTGCAGCGCCGAGACTCGGGCGGCGGGGGGAGCGGCGGCCAACAGCAGCAGCGCCAGGCGGAGCGCGAGCCGGGGCGCGCGCGGGCCGCTCGCCATCGGCCCCCCGCCCGCCGCGGTTGCCCTGGCAACGGGGAGGATGCAGCAGCATCAGCACCAGGCATGAAGGATGCTCAGGGCGGCAGCAGCCGCAATTGCCGGGGATGGGGAGGGAGGGGGAGCCCCAGGGCTTGGGGGGGAGGGGCAGGGCTGGGGGGAGGGGTGGGTTAGGAAGGGGGCAGGCCAGGGTTGGGGGGAGGGTTAGGAAGGGGGGGAGTGCCCAGGACTTGGGGGGAGGGGGCAGGTGAGCAAGGGGGAGGGGAGTGGGGAGGCCAGGGTTGGGGGAGGGTTAGGGAGGGGGGAGATCCAGGATATGGGGGGGAGGGGGCAGGTGAGGAAGGGGGAGGGGAGGCCAGGGTTGGGGGAGGGTTAGGGAGGGGGGAGATCCAGGATATGGGGAGAGGGGGCAGGTGAGAAAGGGGGAGGGGAGTGGGGAGGCCAAGGTTTGGGGGAGGGCTAGGAAGGGGGGAGTCCCAGGACTTGGGGGAGGAAGGAGAGGGGAGGGTTGGGGGGAGCCCAAATTTTGGGGGAAAGGGAGAGTGTGTTTGTAGGGCTGTGCTTGTGTGGCTCTGATGTTGGGGGGGTGGACGAGGGGGGGTATGTCTGCATGGCTGTGTGTATTGTGTGTGTGCTTCCCTAGCGCTGTGTGTGGAAGGGGGGGGCTGTGTGTGTAACACAACACCCTTTTCTCCTGCTGCACCCCTCACTCCGTCTCTCTCTCTTGCGCTTTGTTTGTCAGCTTCAAACTTTCACAGAGAAAATTGAGGGCATCATTTGCACAGTGATGAGGAGTTTGCATGCGGTAGAGACACTCCGAAGTCCAAGTTTTCCCTGCAACACTTTTGTGGGCAATCTGTATTGAGGGCAGAAAGCACAGAGGCAATATTCCAGAGTACTGCATGCAGGAGATGATTTTGGAAATTAATAATCCTACATGCCAGATAACCCAGAGACATTGGTGCATATTCAGAATTTAAAGTGCTTCATGCAATAATGCCAAATGTTATCTGAAATATGCATTGGAAGTGGAGCGCATCTGGGCAATATTTGAGAATGGAGCATGCAGAATATCTTGGAAATTAATAATCTTACATGCCAAAAATAACCAAGAACTTTTTATGCACTGCATATTCAGAATTAAAAGTGTTCTATGCACTCATATCAAAGGTTACTTGCAATATACATTGGAAGTGGAGGGCATGTGGGCAGTATTTTAGAATACTGTGTTCGGGATATTTTGGAAATTAAATTTTATATGCCAAAGAATACAGACATTTGCATGCAGTACCCAATCAGAATTAAAACTACTAAATGCAATAGTCAGAATATTATTGGAATATACATTGGAAATGGAGGGCAGATATGCAATATTTGAGAATACAACATGCAGGGTATTTTGGAAATTAAATTTTATATGCCAGAAATGCAGAGATGTTGATGCAATGCCTGTTCAGCATTAGAAGTACTAATTGCAATTAATCTGAATGGAATTGGCAATATATATTTGGGAGCGAACAGCATTCTGTGCAATATTTTACGATATCGCACAGTGCAGATTTTGGAAGTTAAGAGCATTACATTAGAATAATCAAGAACTTTGTATGCAACGCATATTCAGATTTAAACATATCGCATACAATAATTCAGATTATTATATACAATGCAGCGTAAAAACTACATAACCATATATATAGTGAGGCTTAAGAATGTTGCCTGAAGTGGATATTGAGTGTTTGAAACAAAATAATTAGACTGTTGTATGAAATTCATATTTGGAATTACAAATATTCTATGCAATCATTCCGAATATTGTGTGCAATATGGACTGGCAATGGAGAGCATTGTGGCAAAATTTTAGAGTATTGCACGCCCAAGAATTTGGAAATTAAGTGTTTTTTATGCCAAAACAATTAAGAACATTTTATGCAATGCATACTGAACATTGAAAGCACGATATTCAATAGTTTGCAATATGTATTTGGAAAGGAGAATATTGTGTGCTAGGCTCGTGAATATTACATGTAGGATTATTTGGAAATTAAGAGTTTGTTATGGAAAAATAATTAAGAGATTGGTTCATGCAATGCATATTGAGAAACAAAATACTCTATGCCAAAAAAAGCCCATCATATTGTAGGTAATGCACTCTGAACTGAACATTTCATACAAGGTGTATAGGGAAGGGCTAGAACGTTGGATAAAATTCATATTGAATATTGTATGCAAAATAATTAATTGCATGAAATGCATATGTATAATTAAGAGTATACTATGCAATCATTGAGTTTTATATCCAATTAATATAACTATTGAGTGCTGCATGCAATATATAAATATATATTTGGTATGAAAGGTTTATATGAAAAATATGCTTTTGTGTGTGTAATGCATATGGAAATGAGTAGTATTAGACAGAATAATTACATGCATTGCATCTGGAGAATGAGAGCAGATATATTATTGGCAATTAAAAGTGTTGTGTGGAACTTCAATTTAGAAATGAAGTTTAGGGCATAAATACAGTGAGATTTGCAGATTATTATACGAAATAATTAAGAGAACACAGAAATCAAAAATACCATAGTGAATATAGATTTTAAATTATTATATACTTAATTAACCAGACATTTGGGGGATTTTATATTAATGAGATGGAAGGATATGATATGCAATATGTGGAAGGATATGATATGCAATATGTGGAAGTAATGCATGCAATATGTATGAAGAATTAATGGTATTACATGCAGAAGTATTAAGAATATTCTATATAATCTAAGAGCATTATTTTTGAGAGTTAGAAGAATATGAAAAATAACCCAGAGAATTGCTAAGAACTGAGATCATTGTATGCCAAAATTATTAGTTTTACATGCGGTGAATACTGGGCGTTAATAGAATTATTTGCCAAAAATCAGAGCAAAATTTCAGACTGCATGTTGGAAATTAAGACCGTTATACACAATCCTTGTAGTTGCTGCATCCGTGTTTCATAGACCTGAAGAACAATAACAAGGATTGTGCGGCAATATATAGAAGGAATTTCAAAAGCCCATTCGATGTATTTTCCACGGAAAATAAAGAGGCTGATACACAGGAATCGTTCCGATTGGGTTGGGGTTTTTGCATGCAGTAGATATTAGACGTCGAGAGGAACATGAGCCAAGATTTTAAAGCATTTGGGGCAAAATTGAGAAAGAAGCTTATGAACCCGAGCCCACTGAGAACAGAGAATATTGCATGTCTGGAGAAATCCGGAATAATTCCGGGTACAGTATAAAATCTATGACATTCAGAGCATCGTTAGAATTTGAAGTACTATGTGCAAAAATTAAGGCTAACATTTGTAAAACTGGGTGCCTACGGTTGTGCTCCGAAAGCCACATTTCGTCGGTGAAATGCAATTTAAAATATGGCTTTATCAGTTTTACTGTGGTCACCCAACTTACGAAATTTTGGCCTAACTGGCTTGTGTGATATACATTTCTACATGGAGAGTTCTGTGTATGTAGAGAGCTCGAGAATTAGAGTAGTCTCTGAAAGATAATTGGGACCATGCTAAACTATTGTAGAACTGAGAACGTTTTATCCCAAGAATTGAGCATTGCATGCAATATAGCAGAGTTTACAATTTTTGCAAAATACTTCAAATCAGGGAAAGAGTTCCTCCCCATTTGGAAAATTAATTGTTGTATTTGTAATCATGGTGTGGAAGACAGACTGGGCTTGTGTGTGTCTGAAAAGGGAGGGTTCGGTGTGATACATATTGGGCTTGAGGTCAGTGCACAATATATATTACAAGCCGATTTCACTTCAAGTGCTCTGGGAGCGAGAATTAATTTTATATAACATGATATTGAAAATTTGTGCATGTAATGCATGTTGAAAATTGAGACTGGTGTGTGCAACATAGATGAAGGACTCGGCACAGATGTGAAGTTCTCTTATTGCAGGCAATCTAAATTCATTTTTCTGTGCTCATTGGAAGCGAAGTTTGGAGATAATTTGAGATAATTACATTAAAGCCGTATTACATGCAACATAAATTAAGCATCGTCTGCATTTTGATAGTTTTGAATTTGCATGCAATATTTAAAATTATTGCACAGAATCAGAACTGCATGCAACATAGATTCACTGTTCTGTGCAATAATTGAGATTATGGCATGAAATGCATCTTGGAAATGAAGACTTGCCAGCAGTAACACTGAGAATTAAGACTCGAATTCA
Organism: Emys orbicularis; assembly: GCF_028017835.1. Lineage (NCBI taxonomy): Eukaryota > Metazoa > Chordata > Testudines > Emydidae > Emys > Emys orbicularis. The sequence continues at coordinate 23,797,241 of NC_088702.1, read as the reverse complement.
ATGCAGGGTTTTAGAAAGAGCAAAATCACTTAGGAAGCGTTGGGGTTAATTAGCTAGAGTGTCACCCTCGCGTACAAGTGCTCAGAATGTGTCTCATTATTCGATGGCGAGGCTGGAGCTGGTGTGGACTCTGTAGCGAGACGTTTATACAGTGCAGCCAGGGCTGCCGATGGTGTCGCTCCGGGGAAACCGGCAGAAAAACACCGACTTGCACCAGCACAGGGCCTGGCCCAGAGCCGTTTTCTGGAGTGTTTGTCGAGCGCTGGCCAAAGCCCGGGATTCTCCTTCGGGGGAAGAACCCAGAGGCTGGGGAAACGGCCGCCCCAGCCCATCGACACCCCGCCCTGACTGCAAACAGGCCAGAAAGAACCAGGAGAATCATTTCCTGGGGGAAAACAAACCGCACCCCAAATCGGCCTGAATTTTGGACCCAAACCTAAACCGCCCCTTGCAGAAAGCTGCTCCCTCGCCGAAGGTCTCTATGTTCGTTTACTGTTAATTCATCCTCACACGCCCAGCCTGCCTGCCGCTGACATGTCTAATGCTTTGTGTGTCATTCCAGCCCCTGCGCCTGACCGCAGAGCCTGTGTCCAGGCTAATAAAAAACAGACAGCAGGTCACGTCCGCTGCTAGGAAGGAGGCAGACACCTCGCGCATGCAGCTGCCTTGGAGCGGGGGGGAGATCCTGGAAATTAACAGTGGCCTCTGGAAAAATCCGACTCCGAGTTCCAAAGACCTGAACCCCAACAGAGCATGTTCTTAGCCCACCCCCAGCTCAGTGCAGGCTCGGCCTGCAAAGCTTTGACTGAATGTTCTGTGTGTTACCGTCCACCCACGCAGAGCTGAGAGAGGAAACACTGCCAGCCCCCATCCCACTAGACCCACTCCCCTCCCAGAGCTGGGGTGAGAACCCAGGAGTCCTGGCTCCCAGCCCCCCTGCCCTAACCCACTAGACCCCACTCCCCTCCCAGAACTGGGGAGAGAACCCAGGAGTCCTGGCTCCCAGCCCCCCCTGCTCTAACCCACCAGACCCCACTCCCATCCCAGAGCCGGAAGAGAACCCAGGAGTCCTGGCTCCCAGCCCCCCCTGCTCTAACCCCCCTGACTCCCGTCCCATAGCCGGGGAGAGAACCCAGGAGTCCTGGCTCCCAGCCCCCCCTGCTCTAACCCACCAGACCCCACTCCCATCCCAGAGCCGGAAGAGAACCCAGGAGTCCTGGCTCCCAGCCCCCCCTGCTCTAACCCACCAGACCCCGCTCCCCTCCCAGAGCTGAGGCGAGAACCCAGGAGTCCTGGCTCCCAGCCCCCCCTGCTCTAACCCATCAGACCCCGCTCCCCTCTCAGAGCTGGGGCGAGAACCCAGGAGTCCTGGCTCCCAGCCCCCCCTGCTCTAACCCACCAGACCCCGCTCCCCTCCCAGAGCTGGGGCGAGAACCCAGGAGTCCTGGCTCCCAGCCCCCCCTGCTCTAACCCATCAGACCCCGCTCCCCTCTCAGAGCTGGGGCGAGAACCCAGGAGTCCTGGCTCCCAGCCCCCCCGCTCTAACCCACCAGACCCCACTCCCATCCCAGAGCCGTGGAGAGAACCCAGGAGTCCTGGCTCCCAGCCTCCCCCCCCCCCCGCTCTAACCCACCAGACCCCGCTCCCCTCCCAGAGCCAGGGAGAGAACCCAGGAGTCCTGGCTCCCAGCCCCCTGCTCTAACCCCCCCACTCCCGTCCCAGAGCCGGTGAGAGAACCCAGGAGTCGTGGCTCCTAGCCCCCCTGCTCTAACCACTAGCCCCCACTCCCGTCCCAGAGCCGGGAGAGAACCCAGGAGTCCTGGCTCCCAGCCCCCCCTGCTCTAACCCACCAGACCCCAGTCCTGGAGCTGAGGCTGGGACCCAGGCGTCCTGGCTCCACTGTGTGGCTCATTCTGAAGTGGATCCTGCCCTGACACTCTGTGTGTGTGGGGGGCAGAGCTCCATGGAACCCCACCTGGCTTCCTAGAGAGAGGCGAGGCCAATACCTGCCTTGGGGGGGTGAGGGCCCTGGCCCCTGGCCCGGCTCGGACACTCCATGGCACCCTGGCACACCGGCCTGGCGGAGCGGCGGGGACAGGTCAGGGACATCTCTCCCAGGGGACGGCACAGCTCCAGCCAGGCTTGGGTTACTGCTGCTGGGGGCTCCCCAGCTCTGGGAGGGGAGTGGGGGCTGGTGGTTAGAGCAGGGGGGGCTGGGAGCCAGGACTCCTGGGTTCCCTCCCGGCTCTGGGAGGGGAGTGGGGGCTGGTGGGTTAGAGCAGGGGGCTGGGAGCCAGGACTCCTGGGTTCTCTCCCTGGGTCTGGGAGGGGAGTGGGGGCTGGTGGGTTAGAGCAGGGGGGGCTGGAAGCCAGGACTCCTGGGTTCTTTCCCCGGCTCCAGGAGGGGCGTTGGGGCTGGTGGTTAGAGCAGGGGGGCTGGGAGACAGGACTCCTGGGTTCTGTCCCCAGCTCTGGGAGGGGAGCGGGGGCTGATGGTTAGAGCAGGGGGGGCTGGGAGCCAGGACTCCTGGGTTCCCTCCCGGCTCTGGGAGGGGAGTGGGGGCTGGTGGGTTAGGGCAGGGGGCTGGGAGCCAGGACTCCTGGGTTCTCTCCCTGGGTCTGGGAGGGGAGTGGGGGCTGGTGGGTTAGAGCAGGGGGGGCTGGGAGCCAGGACTCCTGGGTTCTCTCCCTGGGTCTGGGAGGGGAGTGGGGGCTGGTGGGTTAGAGCAGGGGGGGCTGGGAGCCAGGACTCCTGGGTTCTTTCCCCGGCTCCAGGAGGGGTATTGGGGCTGGTGGTTAGAGCAGGGGGGCTGGGAGCCCGGACTCCTGGGTCCCTGGCGGGATGTGGGGGTGCCGAGGAACGGAGGGGGACAAATATACAGAGGGGTGGAGCCACCTGGCGGCCGTTAAGCGAACAGCAACAGCTGGAACAATCGCGGATCCCCTGCTGCCCCCTCGTGGCCAAAGCAGCGTCAGCAGCCCCCGCCCGCAACGCCTCAGGCTTCAGTGACCCGCCTAGGGCACCGGGTCCCCCAGCCCCCCTCCCCCTCCCGCTGCCAGGATCCCCCCACTCACCCCCGCTGCCAGGGTCCCCCCCACTCACCCCCCCTGCCTCGCTGCCAGGGTCCCCCAGCACCCCTCCCCACTGCCTGGATCCCCCCCACTCACCCCCCCTGCCCCGCTGCCAGGGTCCCCCAGCACCCCTCCCCACTGCCTGGATCCCCCCCACTCACCCCCCTGCCCCGCTGCCAGGGTCCCCCAGCACCCCTCCCCGCTGCCAGGATCCCCCCACTCACCCCCCCCACTGCCAGGGTCCCCCAGCACCCCTCCCCACTGCCTGGATCCCCCCCACTCACCCCCCCTGCCTCGCTGCCAGGGTCCCCCAGCACCCCTCCCCACTGCCAGGATCCCCCCACTCACCCCCCCCACTGCCAGGGTCCCCCAGCACCCCTCCCCACTGCCTGGATCCCCCCCACTCACCCCCCCTGCCCCGCTGCCTGGATCCCCCCTGCCCCGCTGCCAGGGTCCCCCCGCCCCCCCCCCGGTGCCAGGGTCCCCCAGCACCCCTCCCCGCTGCCTGGATTCCCCCTGCCCCGCTGCCAGGGTCCCGCTGCCTGGATCCCCCCCACTCACCCCCCCACCCCGCTGCCAGGGTCCCCCAGCCCCCCCAACTCACCCCCCTGCCCCGCTGCCAGGATCCCCCCCACTCACCCCAGACCCACCTCCCCTGCTGCCAGAATCCCCCTCCACCCCCCTCATCCGCTGCTAGGACCCCCCCCCCAACTTTCCCCCAGCACCCACCTCCACCCCTGCCAGGTTCCTTCCCTGATTACCCCAGGATGGAGTCTGGGATGCTGGGGGGTCTCCTCTGCCCCCCCGCCACATTCCCTACCTTACAGTTTAGGCTAGGTCACGTCCCCGGGTGCCCTCGGTCCGGGGCTGGGTGCAGAGCAGGGGGAGGGCACCATCCTAGGGGAGACCGAGTCAGGGGGCAGGGAGCTGATGAAGCTGGGAGCGGGGGGGGGGGGGGAGCGATTCCTGCCAAGCACAGGGAAGGGGGAGCTGGCCCAGCCCCCCCACAGGTTGGGGTAACACCCCTGAGAGCAACTGAGCATAGGCCAGCTAACCCCAGGGTTGGGAGTTCAATCCTTGGGGGGGCCATTTAGGGATCTGGGGCAAAAATCTGTCTGGGGATTGATCCTGTTTTGAACAGGGGGTTGAACTAGATACCTCCTGAGGTCTCTTGCAACCCTGGGATTCTTTGACAGGGGGCTAATTTCCCAGCCAGAGGAACAGGCCAAGGGGTGGGGCCAGGAGAGAGCCAGCTTGGGGGAGGGGGCAGGAGACACCCCCATGCAGCCAATGGAGTGTGTGGGGGGGGGGGTGCCAGGGACCCCCAGCCCCTCAGGAGCCCTGCAATGGGCCAGATCCTCTGGGTCCCCCCGCCTCCCAGACATAGCCCCCGAGCTCCAGCCCTCCTGCCCCACCCTGGGAGCTCTACCCAGCAGGGCCAGCAGAGCGGGGTAATTAGCGCCCCACACAGCCGTGCTGCGGTGTTGGCCCCCGTCTCTGCAGCTCGAGCCGGCTCAGGGGAGAGCAGCCCCGCAGATCAGTTGCTCAGTCCCGGGTGCCAGCTTTGCAGACCCCCCCCCCCCCCCGATCCGTCTCAGTCGCCGCCAGGCCTTCAGCTGCCAATTCAGCCTACCCCAGCCAGCAGGAAGGAGCAGACACTGGCACAGGCAGGGCAAAGGTGGAATGAGGCAGGCCAAGCGGGAATTTGAAGAACTGGCAAGAGACACCAAAACTAACAGCAATTTTTGCTATGTCCCCCTCCAGCAGTGGGGCCCTGGAAGAGCGAGGGGCTAAGGGGCACGCAAGGAAGACACAGGAGACGGTGAATGAATTCTTGCCATCGGTTTCACTGCAGAGGATCTGAGGGATATGATTCCCACACTTGAGCCAATCCTTTGAGGTGAAAAAATCTGAGGCACCGTCCCAGATTGAGGTGTCTGTAGAGGTGGTTTGGGAACAAACTGATAAACTGAACCGTAATAAGGCACCAGGCCCAGATGAGATCACCCAACAGTTCTGAAGGAACTCAAAAGTGAAACGGCAGAACTGCGACCTGTGGTATGTCACCTATCAGGGAGCTCTGCATCTGCCCCAGATGACTGGTAGATAATTAATGGGACACCCATTTTTTAAAAAGGCTCCAGCGGCGATCCCGGCAATTCCAGGCCGGTGAGCCTGACTTCAGTCCCGGCCAAACTGGTTGAATCTCTAGTAAAGAACAGAATTGTCAGACAGGGATGAACACGATTTGTTGGGGAAGAGTCAACTCAGCTTTTGTGAAAGGAAATCACGCCTCGCCAATCTACTAGAGTTCTGTGAGGGGTCAACAAGCGTGTGGCCAAGGGGGAGCCAGTGGCTGTCGCGTACATGGGCTTTCAGAAAGCGTTTGACAAGGGCCCTCCCCAAAGGCTCTTAAGCAAAGGAAGCTGCCACGGGATAAGAGGGCAGGTCCCTCTCATGGGTCGGTAACTGGTTAAAAGACAGGAAGCAAAGGGTAGGGACAAATGGTCATTCTTCACAGTGGAGAGACGTAAATAGCAGGGTCCCCCAGGGCTCTGTACTGGGCCCAGGGCTGTTCAACATATTCACAAGTGAGCTGGAAAAAGGGGTAAACAGTGAGGTGGCAAAATTTGCCAATGATACAAAATTACTCAAGATAGTTAAGGCCAAAGTCGACTGCGAAGAGCTACAAAGGGATCTCTATGATTCTAGGATCTTGCCAAACTGGGTGACTGGCAACAAAAAGGCAAATGAAATTTTATGCGGATAAGTGCAAAGTAATGCACATTGGAAACCATAATCCCAGCTATACACACACAATGACGGGGTCCAAATTAGCTGTTACCACTCAAGAAAGATCTTGGTGTCACTGTGGACAGTTCTCTGAAAACATCCACTCAATGTGCAGCGGCAGCCAAAAAAGCGAACAGAATGTTGGGAGCCATTAGAAAAGGGAGAGATAATAAGATAGAAAATATAATGCCTCTATATAAACCCCAGGTACACGCAGGCCTCGAACACAGCGTGCGATCTGCTCACCCCATCTCAAAAAAGAGCAATTAGGACGTATTTCTTCCTGTAGCACAGTTAACCTGTGGAACTCACTGCCAGGGGATGTTGTGAAGGCCAAAGCTGTAACGGGGTTCAGAAAGAAAGGATAAGCTCCTGGAGGATCGGTCCACCAATGGCTATTAGCCGGGATAATCAGGGACCCAACAGGGATGTAAAAGTTTAACTGGTTAACCGATAAGCATCACTAGTATCAGTTTTGCTTAACGATTAAACTCCGCTGCCGGCCCTGTGCCCTCAGGGCAGCAGTGGTGCCCCACATAAAACGTGGGGGTGCTACAGCAACCCCCACCCCCCTAGTTCCCTATGTTAACTCCTTAACCGTTAAACTGACCATTTTAATAGGTTACACGGTTACAATTTTTAAACCCTCTTTACATGCCTAGGACCCTGCCCCATGCTCCAGGTGTCCCTAGCCTCTGCCTGCCCGGCGCTGGGCGTGGATCACTCCACTCCCTCTGGAGCACCTGGCCCTGGCTGCTGTCGGGACCCTGGCAAAGCTGGACCCATGGGGTGTTCTGTCTCCAGCTCTGCTCCAAGAGCAACTTGGGAACCCTTCTGCAATGCAAAGTACAGAGGGAAACTGAGGCATGCCTAGGAAATCAAATTACAGCAATTCCCTCTGGGCAGAGGGCCCCCCCCTTGGGAGCTGTGGATCCCCAGACACCCCAGCTTTCAGCCACAGGGGCTTCAGCCTGAAGAGGTGAAGGGAAGAGCGGGGGAAAGGTGACACGCCCCCATCCTGTGGGAGAACCAGGGCACTGCAGCCAATCCCCTGGCACCAGCCCAGCGCTGTTCTCCAAAGGCCTGCACGGGACATGGGAAAGGGCGGCTCAGCACAGCCTCCTTCCAGGTGACCCAGCGCCGCCTGACTTCCCCCTTACTACAGCTGTACTGCTGGGCTCCGCCCCAGCGCGGGGAGAGCGGGAGGCCTGGGCTCCGCCCCAGCGCGGGGAGAGCGGGAGGCCTGGGCTCCGCCCCAGCGCGGGGAGAGCGGGAGGCTGGGAGGCCTGGGCTCCGCCCCAGCTGACGGAGAAGGAACAGGCACTTTCAGTTCAAGAAGAGTCTCCTCTACAAATTCTCTTTGTTTTATTGATTTTTTTCCATCCCCTGATACAAGACGCTGCAAAACCATTTGTCAAAAAAGATCAGGTTGGGCTATTTTGGGCTTTTTTTTTTTTTTGGCATTTTTTCCCCATCTTTTGCTTAAAAAAATACCATCTTCTTTTAAATAATTACACCAGTTGACCCCCCCCCCCCCCCCCCGCCCCCGGGACTCAGAGGACAGATTCCTGCAGCCGCTGCCTGAGCCCTGTCCGCCCGCCTCCCCCCGCGCTATATTTATATTATGTACAAATAGCCAGAACACAGGAAAACGTCCCTAAGAAAAGTGACTCTCCGATTCCCACGTTCCACCCGCCCCAAAACGGCAGCCAGAGGAAAACCAGGTTTGTGTCCTAAAAATAATGAAAGGTCAAGTCTCCTTGTGAGCTGTGCCCCTGCCCAGGGACGGAGCCATGGCGAGCCGGCTGGCCCCACGCCCTGTGCGTCTGGAGTTGCCTGTCCCGCCTCCTTGCCAATACTGAGTCCGGTGCTCGGCCCAGCCCTGGCTGGGGGCTCCCGGGGCCGGCTGGCACAGTCGGAGGCCTGCAGGCGGGCAGAGGTTTGCCCCGGGGCAGCACCAACAGGGTCAGGTTGTTCTCAGGAGCCTCCGTGTCCCAAGTGGATGAGCTCCAGTGGCTCAGAAAAAAGTACAGACCGAGACCTAGGAGAGAAGAAGGGGGGGGTAAGTGCCAGGGGCGAGGCAGGCACAGGGGGAGGACTCGGCAATGGCAGAGGGACCCCCCCACCCACCAATATGCGTCCCTACCCCACCTTGGTCGGATTCCTCTGCTAGTACCCAGAAGCAGCCAGGACAGGAGGGCTACCACACAAGGAGGCTGCAGCTAGCACCCAGGGTGACTGTGGCTAGCATGTGTGTGGGGAGAGTGACTGGCAGTGATGGTGGCTAGCGGGGGGGGGGGGGGGAGAGGAAGAGAGACCCGGTGAGTGTGTGTGTGTGAGATGGTGGCTAGCATGGGGGTGGGGTGGACCCGGTGTGTGTGTGTGATGGTGACTAGCACGGGGGTGGGGTGGAGGGGGACCCAGAGAGAGAGAGAGAGAGAGAGAGAGAGAGAGTGTGTGTGTGTGTGTGTATGTATGTATAAATGGGGGGGGGGGATGGTGGCTAGCACGGCGGTGGGGTGGAGGGGGACCCGGAGAGAGAGAGAGAGTGTGTATAAATGGGGGGGGGATGGTGGCTAGCACGGCGGTGGGGTGGAGGGGGACCCGGTGCTTGCGTGTGGCTAGCTCCCAAGGTAGAAGAGGCCGGCTAACCCCCAGGAAGGGTAGGAAGAGCCACATACCCAGGCCGAGTTCCCCAGAGGCCAGGCTGTGCCCCCGCCCCGCAGGGGCTGTCACTGGGGGCCAAGGCTCTCCAGCAGCAGCCGGCGCCCCTCCTCGTAGTCATCCTCATCCACGTTGACCAGCAGCCGGATGGCCTCCTGCCCCACGGCGTCCTTGAGGGACTCGGTGAGGAAGACGCCCTTGAGGGCTTCCAGCAGCGAGCCGTTCATGTAGTCGCTCCAGAAGGCGTCCAGGTAGGAGAGCTCCGAGAACTTGATGTCGCAGATGATGGAGCCCAGGTCGCGCGACTTGAGGATGGTGTTGGACTGGCCGAAGATGTCGAACTGGCGCTCCAGCCGGTGCTGCTTGTTGGACAGCACGTTCTGCCGCAGGACCGGCTCGTGCTGGCAGAATTCGGCACGCACCCGCAGCCGGATGTCTGGGGGGAAGAGGGACAGAGACAGACAGGGGAGGGAAGGAGAGACACGGGGCGTTAGAGCCAGAGGGCACAGGCCAGCGGCACACAGAGACCGCGCGCTCATGCAGTGTGACGCTGGGGGGGAGGTGGCGGCTCTGAACGGGCCTAGGAGCCGGCCCACCAAGGGCTCCAGACTCCCTCCCTAGAGCATCCTCAACACAGGGCTACAGCCACACCTTGCCAAACGTCCACCTGGTACCCACCGGCCACCGGGCATCCCAGCCCAACGGGCCCACCCAGCCAGCTTGCCTCCCACTGATCCACCAGGGCAGCTCCACCGGCTTCTGCCCTGCTCTCCTTAGAGCCCCCATCGCTAAGGTACTATGCTGAGTGACTGACCATCTCCGCAGCTGGCCCTTCCTGCCCTAGCCCCACTCAGCTGGTTGGAGGATCTGCTTTTCCAGCCTCCCTTCCCCCGGATTTGGCAGGGTTTGGCTGTAGCCATGGAGCCAGGAAGAGGTGGGGTGTAGTTTTGGATCAGCCGCCTGTCAGGCCAAAATCGAAAGGGGGGTGTCGAAGGGAAAACAATGGCTACAGAGCAAGATACGGTCAAATAAAGAACCCGAGAGGCAGGTGGGTGTTACATACGCTCGACAAGGCCGTCTGCTTTAATGGCTCTGTCTTGTGGTCCTCACCTGTAGAAGCATTAACTCAGAGTGCAGTCACAGCCCCGGCCTCCACTGCCAGGGCAACCCCGCCCAGAGCCCAGCCCCCCCAAAACCAAACTGCTCTGCTCACACTCCGAGACACCCCCCACCTTCCAGAGAGGGGGCAGTGCTAAAGTCATGCCCAACCAGAGGGGCAAGGTGGTGGTGAGGAGCTCGGACAGGCAAGGGGCTGGCAGAGGTGTGCCAAGACAGGATGCCCATTGGGCTTGGCACCCTGCCCAGAGCCCTTCTCACCCGTTCGGGCTGTGGTCTGTCTGGGAGGCCAGCGCAAGCGGTGGTCGGAGTCCCTGCCTCTCCAGGGTTCAGAGCACTCGGGAGTCAGGCAATCCAGACCGGGGGGGGGGGGGGGGGGGTGTTACAGGGTGCCCTGGCAGCAATCCCAACCCTGCTCAGATCCCCCGCCCGAGCCTGCTCCTCCAGATGCCAGGGACATGCTGAGCGGCTGACAGCTTCCTTCCGTTGTACTGACACCACACACAGCTGGGACACAGCAACACCCACTGTGCCTGGAGGCTTGGCTCAAGTGAACCCTGAATCCAGGAACAGAAGGGGGCAGCCGTCCTCGTTAACACACTGGGATCCTGCGCCCTGCTTGGAAGGGCTGGCGGGGCAGGACTGGGGTCACCTCCTCCTCACAGGGATCAAACCTGCCCCCTGTGCCTGGGAGAGATGGGGCCCTGAGCAGCTGCTGAGGTGACAGACATTTGGGACTGCTGCCCCCTCCCCGTGGAGGCCTGAAGGAACAGGAGGTGGACAAGGTATGCCCAGTGCCCCAGAGGGGACAAGCTGTTGCCAACAGCTGGGGAAAGCCATGGGTAGCACAAAGCAAGCCGCTCAATGCTGTCAACCACCAAGCACTGCGGAGTGGGGGCTGCTGCTCTGACGGCTCCCCACATGCCATCGTGAGAGGGGCGGGACGAGCAGCCCGGATTCCCCACACGTGGGGTGGGTGAGTTAGTCCCTCACCAGGACGGGCGCTGGCAGCCTCTGCTGCCAGGTCTGCACAGAGCCCGTTCCATCCACGGACCTGGCCCCGGGCCCTGTCCCTCCCGGCCCGGCTAACAGGCAGAGAGAGCTGCTGGGACCAGGGGCTGTCCTGGCACCGGGGTACTGTGGGGGCTATGCTCTGAAGTGACTTGGGGTTTTGACCAGAGCCTGGTACTCGGCCTGCTTGCATGGGCCGATACTTATGCTTTTCCAGAGGCTTGATCTCAACTGTGGACCGAGAGAAACAGGGTTCAAAGTTTTTAGCACATGGTAACAGCAAGACATCATTGTGGGCATCAATACGGCAAAGAACCTCGGCTGACTGCTGGACGGCACCAGGCCGGAGGGCTGAGAGGCGCCCCGCAGCGAATCGGGGGAGCCCTTGGAGAGCATGGAGCCAGTGACACAGCAGGGGTGGGCTGTGAACCAGGCTGTGCAGAGGAGTGACTGGGGGGCGCATGAGCCAGGCAGCTGACCTGTTCTAATGGCTCCAGCAGCATGGGTTGGGGACCATTTGAGACATGAACCACCGGCTGCCCGCTCCTGGATGGAGTCTGGGAGGAATCCAGCACACTGGGGTTTGGGGGTTCCTCGGTCCATCCCCCGTTCCCACTGGCACCCAGCATGCGAGCTGGCATGCAGCAGCCGCTCCCAGCAGACTCTGCTGGGGGTCTGTGGCACAGACTCCCTGCCGTGCCCTCTGGAGCGGCCGGACCCTCTTGGCAGGGACATAGGAGCTGTCCCATCGGGGGCTGGGCTCAGCACTGCTGAGGTCTCTCTGGATCAGCATGCATATGGGGGGAGCCCTCTGTCAGAGCCTGCAGTGGGGGTTTAGAGCACACATTCAAAACAGGATGGGGTTCACCGACAACTGCAGGCGAGATTGGGTGCGCTGGAGTCAGTTACCTTTGCGAGACAGTTCTGAGTAGCTTGCATTAGAGACACAGGGTCTCTTTATCATCAACTTTTGCTTAGTAACCTGGAATTTAAATGGTGGATTGAGAGAGAATTGGCAGAAATCAAGTAGCAGCAGCAGCAACAAAAAATCGTGATAGCAAGGAAAATCAGACCGGGCACCAGGCCCTAGCCTGGAAGGCAGACAGAGGGGAGGGCACAGCCTCCTGCGGCTCAGGGAAGTTACGAATGCAGAGCTGCCGTCTGGACCTCGCCAGCGGTCCTGGGATTTGTGCCCCCAAGAAGCAAGGTAACATTATCAAACAGACAGGCAACAATCTAGTGTGGAAGGGAGCTTACGGTCCGATCCGTGCACCTACCCGCCGGATGGCTTAGCTGCACCGTGAAGTTGCAGTATTGACACTCATTGAATTATTTTTGAACCTTCTTCGTTAGAACCCATGGCCTGCAAATTGGTCAAACGGGAAGAGAACGTTTTTGTGCAGTTTGCTTTTCTGGTCATTCGCATCGCACTGACAGACAACAGGACACAGAGCGGTGGTGATGCTGGTGCTCGGCACGCGGCTGGCTGAGCGGGGCGCAGGGGTTATATGCTGGTCTTGGAGACAGAAATCCAGGCCACCACCTTGGAACTGAGCCGGCTTCCCCCATGAAGGGCAGCATCTGGGGTCTATCAGAGCTAGGTGGGTATTTGGGAACGGCCATGAGCCAGGCTAGATTCCTAGAATTTAAGGTCAGACGTGATCATTCCACTACCTCGTCTGCCCTCAGGGCGTGCCCAACACCAAGCAGCTTCCATATTGCTAGAAGCCCCCCCCGCAGAACCTGCTAGAGGGGGCCCCCCCAAGCAGGAGGAGCTCAGAGGGCCCATGTTTGACTATCAGGCCCTGACCTCTAGTCACAGGCTGTGGACTCTCGGAGCTGAACAGCGCTAAGCCCTGGCTCCGACAGTGCTTCCACGGAGAGATCTCAAGGCACTTTACCAAGTGCTCAGGATTGTTATCTCTAGGTTACAGATGGGGAAACTGAGCCACAGAAAGGCAGCGTGACTTGCCTAAAACCCCCCAGCAGGGCAGCGGCTGAGCCGGGCCTAGAACCCAGGAATTCGGCAGCACCTGGGACTGGCACTTCACTGGCCTTTGCTAGTCTAAAGGCAGTGTCTGAGGAACAGACGGAGGGCAGAGCTGAACCCCGTGACACCCCAAGAGGGGGACACAAAGCAGTCCCACAAGCTAGGGTATCGTAGGCAGGATTTAAAGAAATAAGCATCAATAATCTCAGCTCTCTGCTCTGCAATAGCACCCAAGCTCCTCAGTCCCGTACCAGGCGCTCCCGCGCTAGGGGCTGTACAGACACAAAGCTGGAATCAATCTGGTTTGGGATTAGAATTTCCTGCAGTGGAACCAGCGTTCGCTCAGTTATTTGCCTCCATTAAATCCTCTGCTTGCTCCTCCTAGTCTGCATTGGCCTGGGGATTAGCTAGCCTGGCCTGGGCTCAGCCCCTAGACCAGCATATAACACGGGTGGAAGTCAGGCCCCGCCCAGGCCAGCGCCTGGCACCCGAGGGCTGGCACATCTCGGGCGTTTTCTCCCGCCCTCTCGCAAGGTGCAGCCATTCGGACAGTTAGAGCCATGAGAGAAGAAAGAGCGGGACAGCCAGGGGGACGGGACCCACAGGCTCACAGGAGTGGGCCAGGGCTCCCTGCTCCCCCACACCAGAGAGAGGCCCCACAGGGCTGGGGTGAGGCACCCCACTGGACTTGCGCAGCCCCCCCTCGAAGTCACTGACACGGAAGGGGCCTGCACTTTGGCTAGAGACTCAGACCAGCATCCCTGCCCCACCCCAGCTGGGGGGAGAGCAGGAGGCTCCAATCTATCCCCCACTGGGAACCGGAACCTTTCCATGGCCTGGTCCAAAGGTGGGGGGACCCTGGGCATGAGCCAGCCAGACACCTACCACAGGTCACTTTGGTGGGGGACGGGGGCTCCTGCTTGAGGGCAGGGACTGTCTTGGCCCCGCGCCGCCTGCCGAGGGCACTGGCCCGTGCCCTGCCTCTGCTCACCCGTTTCCTCTTGCTGGAGTTGGAGCCTGGAGAAGGGAAGGAAGGTATGGGTAACAGGAGTCTTGCAGAGGACAGGGCAAGGGCTCAGAGCAGAGCTCCGCAAAGGGAATGGGATCTAGTGGCTAAAGCAGTGGCACCAGGAGCCAGGACTCCTGGGTTCTATCCCTGGCACTGGGAGAGGAGAGGGATTTAGGACCCACCTACCACACCGCCCTTGCCCTCAGCTCCCCACACCTCCGGGGGCAGGCACTGCTCCGTTTACAAGCCAGAGGAAGGAGCAGACATCTCCACCGCCGCATGCCAGGGCTGAGATCCATGCTCATTCCCCAGGGTGCTGAGGCCTCCTCGAATGAGATAGGCCTGAAGAGAGGCCAATGGCCTGCGGTCACGTTCCCAGCTATGCAGAAGGGGAAGGGGTTAGTACACCCCCCCCACCCCCGCGTAGCCTGCCATCGTACCTGTCTCCCACTGATCGGGCTGGGTCTCTGCAGAGGCTGAGCCAAGGCAACTGTCCATCTGCCGGTCGGAAGCTGTCACAGACGGGCCGTAGGTGTATCGCTCAGGGGACACTAAGGGGGAGGAGAGAGGTGAGTTCCCCTGGGATAGCACCACAGCGGGATTCAGTGGATGGAAACCATCCCCCTGTATGCCCCATTGTCCCAAGTCTGGCTCAGAGCAGGCACATCTCAGAGCTCTCCACCCCCACAAGCACAGCCTGGAGCCAATGCCCCCTTCTCCTCCCAAGCCCTGGTACCTGTCCGCTGCCTCTTCAGGGTGACGTAAGGCAACAGGTCATGCCTGGTCAGCAACCGCAGGAGCTGCAGGAGCTGCAGGAAATTCGTCTCATCACATCTCCCTCTCCTCTCCAGCTCCAGCAGCAGCTCCACCCCGTTCCTGGGCTGGTGCCGCTCGCCCACCACCTCTAGGCTCCCAGTTGCCTCCACCGGAGATTGCCAGCGCCGGCTCCTCCTTTGCCAGCTCTCCAGAAGAGGCGAGGGGGTCTCTGCTCCATCCTCCTCCACCACGGCCCACAGCCTGGGGTCCAGCGGGTGGGTCCAGGGCTGGGTCTCATCAAGGAGGAAGGAGAGCACGGCCACATCATTCTCGGTCAGCTGGCAGCCGATCACCTCGAACATGTGGTGCAAGGACACCATGCCGTAGTACTCCAAGCACTCCTCCTCCTCCCAAGGGTGGGAAATGACCGGCCGCTTCATCTCAGCCATCCCAACTCACAGGCCGGCAGATCAGTTCTGGCTTTGGGTAGGGCAGTGGATGGGAAGCGCTTTGGGGCAGGTGAATGGGAGGAGACTTGGGGTCGATGGAGAATCCGTGGGGAATCCTACAGCACAAGATCTCTTCAGGCACTCGAGTCCAAACAGCGTCTGCAAAAGGACATAGCAGAACGGTGAGCCGGGCAAGAGAGCACCTGGGGCAGCGTCAATGAGGAGAGGAAAAGCCAGGGAGTCACACGTAGCTCTTCAGAACAGAGCCAGGAGTGACCCTACGCAGCGCTGGGAACAGGGAACCAGGACACCTGTGTTCCCTTCCTAGTCCTGTGCTAAGCGTCGGGCTGCAATTCCCTCATGGACTTTAGAATCCTGATGCCCTGCTCTAACCACTAGCCCCCACTCCCCTTCCAGAGCCAGGGAGAGAACTCAGGAGTCCTGGCTCCCAGCCCCCCCTGCTCTAACCCACCAGCCCCCACTGCCCTCCCAGACCCAGGGAGAGAACCCAGGAGTCCTGGCTCCCAGCCCCCTGCTCTATCCCACCAGCCCCCACTCCCCTCCCAGAGCCGGGAGGGAACCCAGGACTCCTGGCTCCCAGCCCCCCCTGCTCTAACCACCAGCCCCAACGCCCCTCCTGGAGCCGGGGAAAGAACCCAGGAGTCCTGGCTTCCAGCCCCCCCTGCTCTAACCCACCAGCCCCCACTCCCCTCCCAGAGCCAGGGAGAGAACCCAGGAGTCCTGGCTCCCACCCCCCTGCTCTAACCACCAGCCCCCGCTCCCTTCCCAGAGCCAGGGAGAGAACCCAGGAGTCCTGGCTCCCAGCCCCCTGCTCTAACCACCAGCCCCCACTCCCCTCCCAGAGCTGGGGACAGACCCGAGGAGTCCAACCCCCGCTCTAAGCGCCACTCCCCTTGCAGAGCTTGGCTGCCCGTCCTGTGCTGTAAATCGCTGTTTCATGGCTGAGCAGCATGGCAGCTCCCTGCAGAGGTGTCCCAGAGCAAAGGCGCCACAAGGTGGCAGCAACCAGACCGACAAGAAAACACACCAGCTGCCAACACAGCCCAATGCCTCCGTCTCCCCCCAAGCAGGTGTGGCCACAGCCTCGCCCTGCCCCCCGCCAACCCATACTTCCCCTCAGCCTGTACCCCCCCCCCCCCGACAGCCAAGGCCTCGCCCTGCCCCCCCCCCCGACAGCCAAGGCCTCGCCCTGCCCCCCCAGCCCATACCCCCCCAACAGACAAGGCCTCGCCCTGCCCCCCCAACCTGTACCCCCCCCCGACAGCCAAGGCCTCGCCCTGCCCCCCCCCCAGCCTGTAACCCCCCCGCCAGCCACGGCCTTGCCCTGCCCCCCCAGCCCGTACCCCCCCCCCCGCCAGCCACGGCCTCGCCCTGCCCCCCCCGCCAGCCACGGCCTCGCCCTGCCCCCCCCGCCAGCCACGGCCTCGCCCTGCCCCCCCCGCCCGTACCCCCCCCCCGCCAGCCACGGCCTCGCCCTGCCCCCCCGCCCGTACCCCCCCGCCAGCCACGGCCTCGCCCTGCCCCCCCGCCCGTACCCCCCCGCCAGCCACGGCCTCGCCCTGCCCCCCCCGCCCGTACCCCCCCCGCCAGCCACGGCCTCGCCCTGCCCCCCCCGCCCGTACCCCCCCCCGCCAGCCACGGCCTCGCCCTGCCCCCCCGCCCGTACCCCCCCCCGCCAGCCACGGCCTCGCCCTGCCCCCCGCCCGTACCCCCCCCCCGCCAGCCACGGCCTCGCCCTGCCCCCCCCGCCAGCCACGGCCTCGCCCTGCCCCCCCCGCCAGCCACGGCCTCGCCCTGCCCCCCCCGCCCGTACCCCCCCCCCGCCAGCCACGGCCTCGCCCTGCCCCCCCCCGCCAGCCACGGCCTCGCCCTGCCCCCCCCGCCCGTACCCCCCCCGCCAGCCACGGCCTCGCCCTGCCCCCCCCCGCCAGCCACGGCCTCGCCCTGCCCCCCCCGCCCGTACCCCCCCCGCCAGCCACGGCCTCGCCCTGCCCCCCCGCCCGTACCCCCCCCGCCAGCCACGGCCTCGCCCTGCCCCCCCCGCCCGTACCCCCCCCCCGCCAGCCACGGCCTCGCCCTGCCCCCCCCGCCAGCCACGGCCTCGCCCTGCCCCCCCCGCCCGTACCCCCCCCCGCCAGCCACGGCCTCGCCCTGCCCCCCCCCGCCAGCCACGGCCTCGCCCTGCCCCCCCGCCCGTACCCCCCCCGCCAGCCACGGCCTCGCCCTGCCCCCCCCGCCCGTACCCCCCCCGCCAGCCACGGCCTCGCCCTGCCCCCCCCCCGGGCTGTACCCCCCGCCAGCCACGGCCTCGCCCTGCCCCCCCGCCAGCCACGGCCTCGCCCTGCCCCCCCGGGCTGTACCGCCCCCCACTACCTTCCCCGCTCTGAAGCCCCCCACCTCACCAGGTCTCGCCGTCTCAGTCGCGGCTTGGTTCCTTCTCGCACCTTCGATCCCTCTGCGCATGCGTCTCCCATCAACTGCCACCCGCAGCCCTCCCCTTGCGCATGCGTCCTTCCATCCGCTCCCGCCCTATCCCCGCCCCCAGCGCATGCGTCGACGCTACCCGGCGCACAGGGCGCACGCGTCGCTCTCGGACCCACCCATCGCGCATGCGCGAAGCGTCCCCTCGGCGCAAATAACAGCCCCCTGCGCGTGCGCTTTCCCACTAATACCTCTCCCCGTCCCAACCTCACCACGCCCGGCACGCGGACGTTCGGCCTATGTCCTCGTGACCCACGTGTGGGGGCGGGACTGACTTGCTCCGCTCATGGTGTCACGCCTCGAGCATGCGCGAAGCGAGGAGCTGGGAAGAGGCCGGTTCAGGAAGCGAGGCCGTTACGCTATTAACGTAAGAGGGAGGCTGAGTGGCAGCTGCGCTGCTGGCTTATAATGGAGCTTTGGGGCGTGACGGAGGCCGGGGTGCGCTACTGGCGTAAAGGGGGCGGGGGGGGCAGGGCGGTTCGCTACTGACGTAAGAAGTCAAAGCGTGTAAATTGCTCCCCCCACAGGACAGGAGGAGAGGCGCCCCCCCACACACACACACAGGACGGGGGGGAGGGGGAGAGGCGCCCCCCACACACACACACAGGACGGGGGGGGAGGGGGAGAGGCGCCCCCCCACACACACACACAGGACGGGGGGGAGGGGGAGAGGCGCCCCCCCCCCCACACACACACACAGGACGGGGGGGAGGGGGAGAGGCGCCCCCCCACACACACACACAGGACGGGGGGGAGGGGGAGAGGCGCCCCCCCCACACACACACAGGACGGGGGGGGAGGGGGAGAGGCGCCCCCCACCACACACACACAGGACGGGGGGGAGGGGGAGAGACGCCCCCCCCCCACACACACACAGGACGGGGGGGAGGGGGAGAGGCGCCCCCCCCCACAGGATGGGGGGAGGGGGAGAGGCGCCCCCACCACACACACACAGGACGGGGGGGAGGGGGAGAGACGCCCCCCCCCCACACACACACAGGACTGGGGGAGGGGGAGAGGCGCCCCCCCACACAGGACGGGGGGGGAGGAGGAGAGGTGCCCCCCCTCACACACAGGACGGCGGGGAGGGGGAGAGGTGCGACCCCCCCAACAGGACAGGGGGGAGGGGGAGAGGCGCCCCCCACACACACACAGGACGGGGGGGAGGGGGAGAGGCGCCCCCCCCCCACACACACACAGGACGGGGGGGAGGGGGAGAGGCGCCCCCCCGCACACACACACAGGACGGGGGGGGGAGGGGGAGAGGCGCCCCACACACACACACACACAGGACGGGGGGAGGGGGAGAGGCGCCCCACACACACACACACACAGGACGGGGGGAGGGGAGAGGCGCCCCCCACACACACACAGGACGGGGGGAGGGGGAGAGGCGCCCCACCACACACACAGGACGGGGGGAGGGGAGAGGCACCCCCCCACTCACACATAGGACGAGGGAGGGGAGAGGCGCCCCCACACACACACACGGAGGACTGGGGGAGGGGGAGAGGTGCCCCCTCCCACACACACACACACACACACACACAGCACGGGGGGGAGGAAGAGAGGGCAGCCCCCTCACACACACACACACACACACACAGGACAGGGTCAGGGAGAAGTGCGTGTGTTTTTGTGTAATGTGTATCTGTGTCTGTCACTGCATGTTGCCTGGGCTTGTGTTTTGTGTTTGTGTGTGCATCTCACTGTGTGTGTCTCTCGTTGGGTGCCATGGGCATGTGTGATGCTGTGTGTGTCTCACTATGTGCGCTGGATGTGCGTCTGATGTTGTACGTCTGTCATTGCAGCATGTGTTAACATGCGTGTCTGTGTTGGTTGCATGTCCCTCTCTCTCTCTGTGTCCTGGCAGTCTCTCCTGGTGTGACTCTTGCTGTGTGTGTCATTGCAGTGTGTCCAGTGTGTGTGTGTGTCATTGCAGTGTGTCCGTCTGCGTGTCTTTTGCAGTGCATGTGTTGTCATGTCTCACACATCCGTGTGCCCTTGCAGTAGGTCCGGCCTGCATATGTGGTGTGTGTGTGTGTGTGTGTGTGTGTGATTGCAGTATGTCCGGTCTGCTGTGTCTCTCCTGGTAGGTCTCTGGCTGTGTGTGTCACTGTGATGTGTCCGTCTGTGTGGGTCTGCACTCTCTCCTGATGTGTCTTCCTCCGTCATTGAAGTGTGTCCAGTCTGAATGTGTCTCCTTTGTGTCTCTTGCTGTGCGTGTGTTGTTATGGTGTGTCCATCTGTGTGTCTCTCCTGGGAGTGTGTCTCGCTGTGCGTGTCTCATTGCGGTATGTCCACTCTGCACATGTCCTCACCTGCTGTGTGTCATGTCTCACAAGTGTGTGTCAATGTGGTGTATCCGTCCGTCTCTCTCCTGGTGTGTCTCGTACTCTGTGTGAGTGTCGTGGCGGTATGTCGCTTGTGTATCACATGTGGCATGTGTCATTGCGGTGTGCTGCTGTGTGTCACCCAGTGTGTCGCACTGTGTGTGTGACATGCACATGCGGTCTATTGCGGTGTGTCTCAGATGTGGTGTGTGTGTGTATAACATGTGGTGTGTCACGGTGTGTGTGTGTCACAGGCAGTGTTGTGGTGTGTCAGGGTGTGTGTTAGGTGTGTCACTCTGTGTGTGTGTGACATGCACATGCGGTCTATTGCGGTGTGTCTCAGATGTGGTGTGTGTGTGTGTGTGTAACGTGGTGTGTCGCAGTGTGTGTGTGTCATTACGGAGCGGCACTGTATGTGTGTCACAAGCAGTGTTGTTGTAGTGTGTCAGGGTGTGCGTCGTTAGGTGTGTCACTCTGTGTGTGTGACATGCACATGCGGTCTGTCACGCTGTGTTGTTGCAGTGTATGTGTGTGATACACGGGGTGTTGTGTCGTGGGTGTCGCTGTGTGCGTGTCATTGTGGAGTGGGGCTGTGTGTGTTTGTCACATGCAGGGTTAGGTGTTGCCGTGTGTCGCTGTGTGTGTTTCCACACGGGGGTGTGACAGGCCGGGGGGGTCACTCTGTCGGGCGGTCTCTAATACACGCTTCCCACCATAAAATTCATCCGGGGCGGGCTTCCGTGTGGCCCCGCCCCTCCCCGCTGTTAGCTCCGCCCGCC